>NC_138184.1:1948347-2188347 GCF_964194105.1 Spermophilus citellus | reverse complement strand
AGCTCTACCCGAAGCCACATCGCCAGCCAACCCTTTTATTCTGAGACAGGCCTCAATAAGTTGCCCGGGCTGGCCTGGAAATTGTGACCCTCCTGCTCAGATCCCAAGTGGCTGGTGACAGGCATGGCCACATGCCTGGTGGCTTCAGCTGTTCCTTATGAGGAGCTTGGTAAAGGCCAGCGTTTGAGACGCCGTTCTGGGTGGGGTTGGGGGGTACACATGCTTGTTCAGCCAGGTGGCTCCACTTCTGTCTGGGACACCCCCAGGATGGCCCTCCAGGGGACAGAGGACCCCAGGATGACTGACGTGGGCCCAGCAGCGCTCCGTGGTGCCGGGAGCCTGCTGCTGTTCTGCAGCCAAATGCTGAAGGAAGACGGGAGTTCCCAGGACAGGCCTCCCTCTGGTGGTGGCAGAGCTGGGGCCCTGGCTGCCCCAGGGATGCGGGTGGCTGCAGGTTCCCCAAGGTCAAGCCCAGAGGTTCTTCTCTTAGGACGGAGCTGCGAGTGGGTGTCCTTTTCTGTTCCACTGGAGTGCTGCGCAGCCCTAGGGAGGTGGCCCAGCCTCTCTGAACCTGTAGTTGGGCTCCTGTTCTACAACATGGGAGCCGGGAGGGAATTCTGATCACCCCAGTCCGGAAAACTCTGTGGGACCTGAAAGAGGTCACAAGGTTGAAGGAGCCATCGAAAGGCCTGCTGCCCAGGAATCAGGACCCACCTCTGCTGCCCTGGGGAGTGGGGATGGGGCGGCCTCAGGGAGCCAGGGTGCTGGGTTGCTTGGGCCCCTCCAGCCCCTCCCTAGGTTGCTCCCTCCACCTCCAGGGACACCAGCCCCACCCCGCCCTGGGGCCGCCCGCATCCTCCTCCTGCCCAGCTGCACCTGCAGCCTGCTGGGCCCTGCTGCTCCTGCACGGCCTCAGCTGATGCTCCCTGCTCATCGGGGTCCTCGAGCTGCCGGGACCCCATCTGTGAGGCCTCAGCAGGAGGGAGGGGTGGGAGGGTGTGGGTCCCCCCAATGCCTGCGCTGCGGCCTGCTCCTGCCTGCAGCGGCTGCTGGGCCTGGGGCCACCTTGGCCTCTGCCTGCTCATCTGGGGGTCACCCACTTAGTGCATGAGGCCACCACAGGTGGGGCCTCACCTCCCAGAGCCCTCGCCTACAGGGAGGGAGCTGGGCAGCTGGAGGAGCGCAGGCCACCACAGGGCTTCACACCACCTCACAGAGGCCTCCGGCCACCTGTCCTCACGTGGGACTCAATCAGGACAGTAGCATCTGTACCTCCCGCCCCAGACACTCATCCTGGTTGTCCACCCCATGCCCGAGACCTCTCCCTTCCTCCTTCCTCCTCCTGGGCAGCCCTGTAGCCACCCTGCATCCTCCACTGCCCCCCCCACCCACCACCCAACCCCCCATCCACCACCCACCACTGAACCCCCCCATCCACCCCCCACCCCCCACTCCCACCCATCCCCCGCCCCCCATCCCCTCAGGGCCCGGCTGCCCACGCGCCCACACCATCCTGAGCTCAGGAAGCCGAGCAGGAGGACCTGGAGGCCCGGCTCCGGCAGCTCAGGCCTGGGCTCCCACCTCCCTTGGGGGGAGAGGGCCCTGGGGCGCAGAGTGCCCAGGCCCCGTGGAGCCTGCCGAGGCCGGGCCCCTGCAGCCTGTTCCCTGGGTCCTCCTTCTCTGGCAGTGGGAAGGGCAGAAGAGGAGGCTCGGGAGGTGGACAGGGCAGCTGGGGGAGGAACAGGGCTGTGAGCCGAGGGCCAGGTGGACCCGTGCACGGGACTCCACGCCTCGCCGCCCTGCTGTGCCCAGCTGCCTCTGTAGGAAGGGCATGGTCCCCCCTCGCCACTGGGAAGGAAGGAAGGAGACCTGGGCAGCAGGGGGGCTTTGCTCACCCACCCTGGGCTCCGTGGGGTCCTGGAGTGCTTGGGACAGGGGCAGGGTGCAGCACCCAGGCCCCCAGGAAACGTGTGGCCCCCACACCTGGGTGCTCCTGGGCTCCGTGGCCCCCCACCTCCCTGGCCTCAGCCTTGAGGGGCGCCAGACTGGAAGGCCAGGGCACACAGACATGGTCGACCTGGGGGCCAGGCCGAAGGAGGGCTACTGAGGCAGGGGTGGTTGCTATGCAGCCAGGGGTCTGCGGGCGGACGGGCCACCTCCCTGGAGGTGGAAGTGGTGGAACTGAGCCAGGCCCCTCCTCTGTCCACAGCCCATGGCTCCCACCTCCCTCTGGTCAAAGCCCAGGTCCTCCCTGTGGCCCGTCCCTCCCTGCCTCCCTCCTCCTCGCTCTCCGCTGCAGCCCACGGGCTCTCCCTGAGCCACAGCCCGCCAGGCCGTCCTGCCCCAGGGCCCTTGCCTGTCCACGCTGCTTCGTGGTGCGAGGCCCCCCGCGCCTCTGCACTCCCTCGCTCCTGGCTTGGAAGAGGCTGAGCCCTGGGCGGCCCTCAGGAGCTCAGGCCACGGCGGGGCCTCCAGGACTGTGAAGGCGGAGCGAGGCCCAGAGAGCAGGCGGCTGCAGGAAGGCTCAGTGGCCACTGCCAGGGCAGGGCTCCGGGGGTGCTGGGGACACAGGGCCAGGCCACCCTCTGATGGCATCGTGGGCCCTGCAGGGTGCTGACCAGGACACCCCAGTTGTGACAGTCACCATTGCCCCAGACCTCATGCCCTGGGGAACACTTAGCCACCCCCCCTCACTGTGACACAGGCCACAGGCCCAGGCCCAGGCCCAGGCCAGCCCTGCTGGGCGCGGAAAGAGGCTCCAGGCAGCCGAGTGGAAGCAGAGCTTGTTTAATCTTTATACATTTTTTTCTTTTTTTTTTTTTTGCCTTTTATTGAACCTGTGTGGCCCCCCGTTTTCTTTTTTTTTTTGCATAGGGAAACAACAGAGTACAACAGCCAGAGTCACCTCCCGCAAACGGGACTCGGGCGGCGCGTCCGCAAACCAGAACCGGTACCAGGCCACGGCGGGGCACGAGCCAGCCCGCGGGGCGCTCTGTCCCTCACTCCCCGGCCGGGGAGGGACTGGGCAGCAGTGGCCACAGGCTGGCCGGAAGCGTCCGCGTGGTTCCGAGCAGGGGTGTGCGCGTGTCCTCGGGTGTGCCACAAGCAGAAAGCAAGGGACAGACTACTGTCCTGCTGTGAGCAGATCCAAAACCAACCCGAAAACTCAGAAAACCTCCGAGGAAAAGAGGGACAGGGTCCCCAGAATCCCCATCCAAAACTACAGGGGACAAAGGAGGGGGACAGAGAGAGAGAGGGGGGGGGTGGAGAGAGAGAGGGAGAGACAGAGAGGGACAGAGAGAGACGGGGTGGGGGGGAGAGACAGACAGGTACAGAGAGAGAGAGAGCCAGAGACAGGCAGAGACAGAGATGGGGAGAGAAAAGGAGAGAGAGAGAGAGACACGGAGTGGGGGGGGGAGAGACAGAGGAGGGAAGGGCCCAGAGGGGAACTGACCCTCTCCCTGCCCCTGTCCTGTCCCCCAGCGCGCTCTTGGCCAGGTGAGGGGCAGGCAGGGGACAGGGGTGGGCTGGGCCCCCTGCTCTTGAGGGGCTTTGGCTTCTGGCTGGGCTCAGGGTGGGAGAAGGGGGCTTGCATGCATTTGGGGAGTGGGCTTTGGGGCTCCTGCCGGAGGGGCCCTGCCCAGCCCGCAGGCGGGGTGGGAGGGAGGCCAGGTCCAGGTGGTGGGAGGCGTCCCCCTTTGGGGTTGGGGGATGCCGGGCGGGGAGGGGCCCAAAGCCGCGGCAGCAGACCGTGAGGCACTGCGCGGAGTCTGGTTTGGTATTGTGGGCAAGGGGTTCTGCTGGCGCAGCTTTGGGGCTGCCTCCGCCTGCCCCGGCCGCCCACCGTGCCCCGCTTTCCGTGCTTGCTCTCTTGGGGACAGGGTACCTTAGAGGGGGATTCAGGGCATCCCAGGGAGAGGAGGAGCTGGATCCAGGCTGGATCTCACTCCCAGCACGAGCGGGCAGCCGGGCAGAGGACCTGGTGCCACCTGCAGGCCACAGTCTGCGCTGAGGCCCGAGGACCTCAGGCGCCTGAGAGGCCGGAGCGGGGAGGGCTGGCATGCTGTCCCCCAGACCTTTGGGAGACAGCGTGCAGTGCCGTGGTGTGGTGGGGATGTGCGCAGGTCCCCCACCGGGAACAGTGTGGTGGCAGAGGCTGCCACCACCTGCCGGGGAGCTATCACCTAAGGTCGCGGTCCTTTGGCCCCAGGTCCTCCCTGTTCCCTTGGGCATTCCTTTGGGATCTGATTGTCCAGCCTGCGTGTGGCTCTGGACCCAACCTGGGCAATGGGCCCCTGCATGCCTCTCCCCCAGACCAATGGGACCAGGCCACCCCCTTGTGGCCTGGCCAGCCAGGTAGCGAGGGCTCCACCTGGGGAAAGGGGTGGAGCAACTGGCGTGAGTGGGCCCCAAGGGCCACCTGAGGGGCCTGGCCTGGCTGTGGCTGGGAGGGGACAGTGGGCTTGGGAGAGAGCCTGTCTGGGAGATGCCAGTCTCATGCAGGAAAGTGAAACCATCCCCCCCACCCCCCACAGGACAAAGACACCCACCCTGTGCCCGCCACAGGCCAGCAGGGACGCCGGCTCTGTGTGCGGGGGCCAGCCACTGTGGCTTTTCTGAGAAGCAGGGCAGTCTGAGAACCTGGTGGCCCCAGGACAGTGCGCTGCCTGGCATGGACCCTCCTGCCACTCTCGTGAGGGCCGGAGAGCCGCCTGTGGCTGGGGCTAGGGCGGTGCCCGCGGCTGTCTTCCTGAGGGGTGTGCTGAGGAACGCAGCCACAGCGGGCAAGACGGTCCCAGGGACCATGCCACCCACTCCGTCTGTCCCTGCCTCCCAGGTGACACTCGGGAGGAGCACAATGAAAAGCCAGAGACAGCAATGTCAACCATGAGCCCAGGCCTAGGATGGTCCCTAAGGGCAGCCCACGGCCAGACTGGGGGCCCTGGCTGTGTCCTGGAGCACAAGGTGGCTTTCTGGAGAAAACTCAGGATGAGTCATGCAGTGCTCTGGGGCCAACCCTGGGTCCTGAAGGCAGGACCCTTAGGACCCTCCGCCTGGTGACCTGTGTGGGATGCCTGGGGCCTGGGGGGGAGTGGGGGGCCCAGGTCGGAGACTCCTGCCCATGTGGCTGCCCACTGACCACTGTCTTAACTTTGGTCAAGAAAGAGCAAAAGGAAGTGTAATTAAGGAGGGGGGGAGGGAGGGGGAGAGGGGGGAGGGTGGGGAAGAGAAAGAGGACAGAGAACGCAGGTCAGGGACAAGCGACAGCCTGGTGACCATCGGGGCCAATTGAGGCTCGTGACTCGGTGCCCTGGTGGCTGCAGTGCCCTGCGGCCCTGGCCGGGCCAGCTGACCGGGGACGGGTGTTGCATAGAGTTGCCTTTCTGTGCGCTGCGGCCGGCACCCTCCTGCTCACAGCTGGAAGACGGAGCTGGGAAGTGCCCCCGAGGCTGGTCCTTTGGTGAGAAGGTGGGGTGCAGGTGGGGAAGAGGAGGTGCCCTGGGTGGGGCAGCAGTCTGACCCTGACCAGGTGTGCATCGGGGGCGGGAGGGTCCACCTGCAGGCTGCAGGCGTGGCTGGCCTGTGCCCGGCGTGAGAAGTCCTCCCTGGGCCAGGGCAGGGACTCAGACGACCCTTGTGGAGCCTGGGCCTGGGCTGGGGTGGCAGAGGTGAGCACCAGGGAGCCCCGGTGCAGCGGAGCCGAGGAGGCGGCCGGGCGGGCAGGGCGCAGACCGAGGGACAGCTGCGGGTCTCTTCAGAGCTTCTCTTCTTTAAAAAAAATCTTTTTCTTCTTTTTTTTTTTTGTTTTTTTTTTTTGTTTTTCTACAAATAGAAGTACACCCCGTGGACTGTACCCGTCCCGTGGCCTGACTACGCGTGCACACATGCAGCTGAGAGCTGAGACTGTAGAGTAATACTTATTCTCCGAGGCAAGGCACATCATGTGGTAGAAACTTCGTGCAAATTAGGAAACATGGAACTTTTTAAAGGGTTTTTTGATTTTTTCAAGAGGGAGCCAGGAGGCGGAGGGACAGAGCCAGGTATATCTGCCATGCAGGCGCCACCGTGGGCGACGCCGGAGCCGGGCCGCGGGGTCCTAAGCACCATGCAAAGTAGGTAAAGAGCTGGTTCTGTGCGCCCCGACCCCAGGTCCCCCGAGCGGCCCCTCCCCACCCCCACCCTGGCTGAGACGCTTCCAGATGCCTCTGCTTTCCCCGAGAGTGGCCCACGCTTTGGTCCCCAAACGGTCACCCAGTGGAGGGGCCCTGAGGATGGACGGACGGACAGACAGAGGGACCAAGGGTTCGAGGCTGAGGATGGCAGGACCCTCTGGGCAAAGGGGCGGGGGGGCAGCAGAAGGGTCTTTCTCCAAGTGACCAGCAGGTTGGCCAAGGCCCCGGGGCCAATTTGGGAGGAGAGTCTGGAAGCTGGGGCGGGGTGGACGAGCCTGGAGGCCCTGTCCTGCATGATGGCTTTGGCCCGGGGCGGGGCGGGTCTTGGGGTTGTCCCCAGCTCCAGGCATGAAGGATGTCAGTTGGGATGTGTGGGCCAGAAGGGGTCCTTGCGCTGGGGCTCAGTGGCCCCCAAACACACAGCACCGCCATTGGGGTCCCACGACAGCAATCCTAGGAGGGGATGGTGGGACGGCTGGGCCGGGGTCAGGGTCCCCGGTGCCCAGCTTAGTGTTTTGGAGCAGCTCAACGGAAACGCATAGCGGATGAGAGGTCCTTGGGCTGCAGGTGGACGCCCAGGCCTGTCCCCAGAGCCCTCCGCCCAGGCCTGCTCCCCTTCCAGGTGGCTCTGCACCTCCCCTCGCGGGACGTGAAAGTGCACAGGGGTCCCTGGGGGCGCAGGCACGGGCTGCTCCAGGTGTAAGGCACTGGCGAGGAGGCGGGGCCTGCCCAGAGCCTGGCCCGGGGTGCCTGGGGCACGCCCAGCGCAGCCCTGGGGTCCCATCTCTTTAGCTCTGGGGACACAGCAATGAGGGGCCTGTAAGTGGAGGCGGCTGGGAGCGGGGGTGGGAGCCCGGCCACACTGTCCCAGCTGGACACGGGGCGGCCGGTGGGGGTCAGGCACTTAAACCACTCTCTGGCCTCCGCCTGGGGACAGGGAGGCTCTGCGGCCCCTCCACTCAGTCTGGCCCACCCCGTCCTCAGAAAGTGCGTCTCCTGCTGTGCACGGGCTCCTCCCTGGGTGCCAGGCGGGCGGTGGGCAGCGCCGGGCGGGCTGGGGTCTAATTGCATAGAGACTTCTCCTCCCGAGGGCCGAAGGCAAGTCCCCAGCACAGCAGGGCCAGGCGGGTCCTCGGGGGTCTGGGAGGGCGTGGCCAGACTCAGGGCCCGCCTGGGCTCCCCCAGTGCCCGCCTGGCGTCCTTCCTTGGTGAGTGCCGGCGATGAACCCCTGCCACGTCCAGGGCCTCCCCACTCTGCTCTGCAGCCCTCCCCACTTGTCCGCCCACCGCGCTCTCCGTCAAGGTCTCTGCTGCCCGAGGCTGGGGTCCTTGCTGACCCCTTCCCGCCAGCACCTGCCTCCCCTCTTTGGCAATCACCATCCACAGAGGGGGACTGGCCGGGGTCCCCACGCTGGAGGCGGTGGCGCAGGCCCAGGGGGAGGTGGCCTTGCTGGGCGTTGCCCGTCCGTTGGCCCTGGCCACAGGCGCCAGGTTGTGCTCACCTGGTCTCTGGGCAGCGCTGGTGCCACGGGGCAGCGGGTGGCCGTGGGAAGGAGATGAATAACTTAGGGAGACCCTGTTGCAGCCTCCCGCGGGCCGCGGGGCGTCGGGAGGGCATGGTGTGTCTCTCGTCCTCCTCCCTCGTCCTCCTGCGCCCGTCGGTGCCATCTTTCGGCCAAGCTGGGAGTCAGCAGGGGTAGTCTTGCTCGCTCTGATTTTCCACCGAGAACGCGGGTGGGGGCCAGTGCCCCGGGTCCCCAGGACGATGGAGGAGAGGCGGGAAGAGACCTCTGTTATCCCAGGTACCAGGACTGGGCAGCGCGGGGAGAGAGAGAGAGAGGGTCAGGTCCTCCTGGCCTGGCCTGCCCGTCCACGCCTGCCCCCGGCCCCTGCAGCAGCCCCCTGCATGCCCCGGGCACCTGCCCGGCCTCTGCACCAGCTGCCAGAGACAGTTCCAGCCAAGGCGGACTCGCGCTCACGGGGACAGCGCCAGCACAGCCCGCGCACGTGGGGCGGAGCGAGAGTGTCCCCAGTGCCCTGTCACCCGGGTCCAAGCTGCCCTGCGCTCTGATTGCTCGCTCCCATGACCTCAGCCTGGAGCAGCAGGAAGGGACGGGGCTCCTCCTAGCCCCCACCCTCCAGCACAGAGGAGCGGCCGGCCCAGGCCCTGGGACGGAGGCTGTCCACGCTGCGGACCGTCTTTCCCATTCAGTGTCCCAGAGACCTCCAGGCACAGGGCTCTTTCCTGCCCGTCCACAGAGTGGGGCCCAAGCTAATCAGCTGTCCTGCCCAGGTGACCAGTGAGGTGGCTGGGCAGGGGACTCAGGCTGCAGGGCCCTGGGTCCGGGCTCACTGTCCTGGACAGAGGCCCCCGGTCCCCCTCCCTCGGCAGCTTGCCTGAGGAGCCCCCTGCACCGCCCGGGGCGGTGGGCACTGCAGACAGCTCCCCGTCCCCACAGGAGGCAGCACAGACCCCCGCCCAGGAACAGGCTCTGCCCCCGTGTGGGCAGCTCTCCCTCAGGGCCCGGCCCCTCCCTCCCTCTGAGGCTGGGCGGGCGCCCCACGGGAGTTCAAGCCCCTCCAGCAGGCGGCCGGCCTCTCCTGGCCCCCACCTCCAGCCAAGTTCAAGTTCATCTCGGCCATTACCTCATGTCTGGTTTCCGTTGGCAACCAGACAGGCTCTGGGCGTGACCCTCCCGTGGTGGACGCCTCCCTCCCTCCTCCCACCCCTCTGGCTCTGCCTGGCTCCAGCTCTGGACAGGACGGGTGACCTCGCCTCTGCCCCTCCCACTGCAGCCTGGCGAGGGCCACAGCGTCTTGGCTGTGGCAGCCACTGTGGCGTGGCCCTCCGACCCCAGCCGCTCCTCCGCCGAGCGGGGTGTGGGGAGCCGCTGAGGGGCTCTGCAGTCCGGGGGTGGAGGAGGGGCGGCTGAGCTAGGGCCAGGCATGTGGGAGGGGTGGAGGGCGCAGCCTCTAGGAGTGGCCAGCAGGGGAAGCGCTGACCCTGCACTACGGCCCTCCCCACCCCCACCCCCAGGTCTGGCTCCAGGCTGCTCCCCTAGGGACTGGCCAGCTCCTGCAGCGCTGCTCCCAGGACACACGAGGGGCCCTCTGCCCCCCAAGGTCTCCCAGCCACGCGGCTTCCCCTCAGTGCCCGCCGCCTTCCTCTGACCCTGACCTGGCTGGCCGCCCACTAGCGTCCTCCAGGGCTCCCCACGCCCCAGGTGAAGCCCACGCTGCCTCTGGCCAGCTCGGCCCCGGCGGCCCCTCATTCACGGCGTCTCCCCGAACCCGTGCTGCCCGCCTCCCCTCGCCTCCGCTGCCAGCCACCCCGGGGACTGCCAGGCCTGTCCCGCCCTCTCCAGGTCCTCCCAGGGTCCAGCCGGCAGGAGAGGATGGACAGGGGAGAGCCCAGGCACCACCCGGCCCGCCTCGGCCTCCCTCCCGGCTCAGGGCTCAGGCGGTGAGGCTGCAGGTGGCGCTGCCCAGAGGCAGTCGGTCAGAAAACGTCGTGGAAGGCAGAGGCTGACCGTGGAGGCCGGGCCGCCCCCTCCTCATCAGCTTTCATTTCTGAAGCAGGGGGGACATCCCCGGGCTCCTGGGGGCAGGGCGCTAGGTGGCACAGCAAGGGGATGCCAGGCTCCGTCGGCAATGGGCGCAGGGGGCGACCCGCTCTCGGGCCGGAGGGAGTGTGGGGAAGCCCTACTCTTTGTCCCTCAACGGCTCTCTGGGAGGTGCTTAAGGCCAGAGGAAGAGACTGCGGTCCCCACGACCCCTCAGCACCTACGAGCCGCCTGCCGCCCTCAGCTGCGTGCCTCCCCCTCTGCTGGTTCCCTGGGAGAGGCTGGGTGGAGGCTGGGGAGGCCCCAGGGGCACAGCTGGAGCGGGGCGGGGCACCTGCCTCCACACGGGCCCCATCACACAGGGCCCAGGTGACCAGGGTAGAGGGACGCTCCTATCCCAGCTGGGGACTCAACTCTGTGGCCTCCCCGGCCCCTGCCTGAGGGCTCGGGTGGCTGGGGGTCTGGACTTGGGGTCAGAGCTGTGCTGCCCTGAGCTGGCTCTCTGTGGCCGGGCCTGCGAGGCCGGGCTATGGCCACCACTGCTCTTAGCCACAAATCCTGTGGCCTCCTCAGGCCAGGCAGCGGCCTCTGGGTCCAGCCTGCACCAGAAGTAGACCAGGCCCCGAGCGGAGGGCAGGTGCAGGGAGCTTGGGCCTGGGGCTGAGGCCTTGCCAGGGCACTTGCTCCTCACCGTCCTGCTCCCTGCTGACCGCCTGGCACACACTCCACCTGGGAGGACAACTGTGCCCTGCCTGACCCTGTCCCCGGTCCTGCTGACCTGCAAGGAAGCCCCTCCTCACAGCCCGCACCTGCTCCACCACCTGCTGGACCTGGTAGGGCCGGGTCGCTGTTGGCCCCTTTCTGCAGTGCTGGGGTGGACCCATCATGGAATGCCCTGGCAGCCAACTCCCTGCCTCTCCCTGGCCAGAGCATGGGAGGGATGAAGGCTGGGGTGAAGGCTCTGGTGTTGTGCTGTGTGACCTCGGGCAAATGGCCTGCCTCTCTGGGCTTTGGTTTCCCCTCTAGACAAATGGACCCCTAGTCTCTGTCTCTGGGGCAGATGCCACTAGGAAGCGGTGGGCAGTTCAGGGCTACTTCACATCCCTGGGCGTGGTATGCCCTTGGAGGCCGAGGCGGGAAGTCCAGCCTTGCCTGGTGTCCCAAGAAGCCAGTAGTGGGCTCAAGGCCCTGGTGGGCTGCGGGAGGCCGGCCCTGCGCCACAGTGAAGGTGCAGGCCCAGCAGGCGGCCTCTCCCTGAGCCCCCCGCCCCCCCGCCGGCCTTCGGCCCCTACCTGTGCCTGATACACGCCCGCGGATCCCTTGGTCCTAATCCCACAAAGGAACGGTTTGCAGGGGACGTGTCGGGCGGAGAGTAGGCTGCAGGGAGGAGAGAGACCGAGAGCCCGTTAGCGAGGGGGCGCGGGTGGCAGAGAGGGTGTCTGCTGCCGGGGTCACAGAGCCGGCCCTGTGTACCCGGCTCCCGGGGCTCCGAGCCGCTGGCCCCTGGCTGATCTGGATCCTGGAGAGCCGGGGGTCCTGACTCAAGGGCCAGGGGTCCCGGCCGAGGGCGACGAGCGGGGCAGAGGGAGGCGTGAGTTACTCGGTGTCCCTCTCGGGCGCAGCCTGTGCTGGTGGCGGCCGGGGCCATGAGTGACTGAGGACGCGTGAGTACCACTCCCTGCTGGAGGGCGCGGTGGGCGGCCGGCTCCCTGGTCTATCTAACTCCCTGGTGGGTTCTGTCACTACACAAAGGACTCGCCCTGACGGCTGTGGGCCAGGTGGCGGCGCGCTGAGGCCGGACCTGGGAGGTCCAGGGCGGCTTCCCTCGTGGAGGGAGGTGGGGAAGGCGGGGTGCACAGTGGGAGGCGGGGAGGGAGGGCCCTGTGGTCCCCCATCTGTGACGCGGTGGTTGCGGGGGCCCAGGGTGGTCCAGCTTTTGCCCCTTTCTGCAGTGCTGGGGTGGACCCAGGGCTCGCGCTGCTGACCACACCCTCACTGAGGTACGCCCCGCCCAGTGCAGTCCCCAGCAAATGCCACGCCCACCCTTTGACGGATGGGCGGCCAGAACTGCGGGGCGCAGGGGCGACCCCACTCCCGCCACCACACCGAGCGTCCTTCTGACCCACGTCACAGCCTGCTCCCCGCAGTCCCCCGTTAGCACCGTGACCAACCCGTGTGGCTGAGCGGACTGAGGCCACGCCCAGTGGCGTCCCTGAGGTCACACGGGCGCGAGCTGGAAGTGCAGCCGGGGCTCAGAGAAGGCCGGGCCCCACAGCCCACCCTGGGGGGCAGGGGTAGCGATGGGCTGGGGTGAGCTGGCCCCGCCGTGAGGAGCCTGGCCCGGGAGGGAAGGACGAGTCCCTGAAAGGCAGGGGGGCAGTGGGCAGGGGCCAGGCCTGTGGCCCCAGCAGCGCGGGAGGCTGAGGCCGAGGACACGAGTTCAAAGCAGGCCTCAGTGACCCCGTGAGACCCTCCTTATACAGAACACCCACGGGCTGGGGACGGGGCTCGACCCCGGGACAGAAAGCACAGAGACAGGGCGGGCGGCTGGCGGGCAGGACGGCCCCAGGGTTGCACTTGGCCTTGATGGAGACCGGGCACTAGGGCCTGGGCCTAAGGGGGGCCTGCAGCCCAGAGGGGGTGCACGGCCCTGGCAGGTGCTGTTGTGGCAGGGGAAGCCCCATGCGGGCCACCGTGAGCTCAGGACAGGGACAGGAGTGGCCTGGAGCAGTCCAGGACTGACCGGCTGTACTCCAGCGCTCAGGAAGGGCCAGAGGATGTGCTTGGGTCGCCTGGCAGGTGGGGACAGTCATCGCTAAGTGTGGAACAGGCCCCTGTGTCCAGCCCCCCTGCTGGCGGCCGGCTCTGGGGTTTTAGGTGAAGCCATGGTGTCTACTTTCCACAGAATACGTGGGGCTGGGTGGCCCTGGGGACGCCCGAGTGAGATCATGTCTGTTGCTAGGAGCCCCGGGCACAGCAGGGCTTCTGAGCCCCAGATGGGCTCGCGGGTCCCCCAGGCCACGTGGTGCGGTAAGTGGACCTTGAACTGTGGCCCGGGCCGGGGCTCACTGCTGCCGTCCTGGGGGCCACTCTGGCCCACGCAGGCCATCAGCTAGCTGAGCTCTGCTGGGCAGGCAGGGGCCAGGGCCCTGGACAGCCAGCCCTGGGCGCTCGCTAGGACAGGCGCGGGGCGCGGCGGAAGTGGGGGGCGGCCGGGGCAGCAGCACCTGTGTGGGAGGGCAGCAGCCGCAGCTTGGCCACTTATGTTTAACTGGGGAACAGGGGAACACGTGGTTAGGGGACGGGTGTCCCTGCGGCCGGGACATGCTGGAGCTGAGAGCCCCGCCCGGTCCACGGCCAGGTGGGGTGGTGGGCGGTGGGTCTGAGAGCAGCCCAGGGAGAGCCCCGGGAACAGTGCTCAACAGCGCCTGAGCCCGGGCGCGCTGGGGTACCCGTGTGGCCTCCTCTGTGTACCACCTGCAGACCCTCACTCCCCTTCTGAGCCCTGTCACCTCATGCCAGACGCGGCCGGCGCTCTAACTCGTTCCAGACACGTCCCATGGCGGTGACCTTACCATGAGGACCCACCAACTCCCAGGGCCAAGGTCTGTGGAGTCTCCGCACTGCCCAAGCCGGACCGCCGGCCGCTGCCCAACTACAGTTCCCCGCACACTGGGCTGGCGGTGCTGTGGGCCCGGCGGGGCCCGGCGGTGCCTGTGGACCACCCACTCGGCCCAGCCCGATGGACGCGGGGAATGCCACACTTGCGTTGGTAAAGCCGATGGAAGTGGAGGTGCTGCGGCCGCCAGGCGCCAGGGTCACCGGTGGCCACCCCGAAGCCACACCCACCACTCACCGGTCCAGGCTGCTGGCTGGCTGGGTCGCAGGCCAGCGAGACGAGATCTTTGAGGGGGTCCTGGGGGTTGAGATGAGGCGGGTAGCGGATGGCCGTGTGGGGGAAGTAGGTGGAGGCCGTCTGCGGCAGGATGGACGTGGTGGGGAAGTGCAGGGCCGAGGATGGGTGGGGACTCCGGGCGATCCCTGTGGAGACAGCAGGAGGCAGGGGTCACGGGTGGGGCTGCTGGGCCGTGGGCATGGGCCCCACCTGCTTCCTGGTGCTCGATGACAGGCCGCGATACCACAGGGCCAGGCAGCACCGTCCCCGGGCCACCCAGCTGCATCCTCAAGTTCACGGCCCCTGGGAGCCCAGAGGCGTCTTGTCTTGTCCCCAACTTATTTTTTTTGCAGGGCTGGGATGGGACCCAAGCCCTGCGCATGTCTGCGAGTCCCCCGCCACCCGCTGCGCCCTTTTATTTGGGGGCAGAACGCCACTGATTGCTGAGTCTGGCCTGGAGCCGGCTGTCCTCCCGCCTCGGCTCCTGAGCAGCCGGGATGACCAGCGGCTCTGGCGCCCGGCTCCCATCTGTTGGAAACAGAGGGTGTCAGCGTGACCTGGAAGACGGGTCACCTGCCTGTGACCACCAGCAAGCAGGTGGCCACCCCGGGGTTGGAGCCCAGGCCACCTGGTCCCTTGTCCACCTGACATGGGCCTTTCCAAAAGGGCCAGAGGATAGATCTTGTTAGAACTGACGCGGAGCCGGGGCTCCCTGCACCCACGAGAGGCCCTGGGTGCCGTCCTCGGCTCCCAAGGCAAAGGCCCCGCGTCCACCTGCAGCTGATAGTACAGCCTGGGGCCTGGGGCTCTGACCCTCGGCTGGACCCCTGGAGGGGGAACCTGGGCAAGGCGGTACCGTCCTGAGCACGGGCGGATCGCCGCCGTCTCCACACACAGGACGAGCCGGCCCCAAGGGTGCGCTCATGCCTGGAGACCCCTGAGGTCCATGGAGGCCGAGCAGGCTCTGCACCACCCTCCCCACGGGGGACAGGGCACCCGTGGGCTCTGGCTCTCTGAGGTCTGAGAAACAGTCCTCCGAGGGCACCGTGAAGTCCCCTGGAACAGCCTGCAATTCAGTGCTGTTCGGTATCCTCGCGAAACTGCAAATGTCACCACGGATTCTAGATCATTCCGTCACCCCTAAGGAAGCCCTGGCCCTCCTAGTCCTGCCCCTGCGGGTCCACATCCCATCTCTGGACTCTGCTGTCCTGGACTCTCCTGTCACTGGGTCACATCTGGTGGCCTGGGTGTCTGGCTGTCACTGAGCTGCAGCTGCCACCTCGCTCCTGCAGGTGGGGCCAAGGACCTCCGGGTGCGCGTCCCTACACAGCTCGGTGCCCTGAGCACCTGCTGTGCTGCAGTCACCCGCCCCGTAGAGCGGCTTTCCTGTGTGTCCCCGGCTGCCCTGCTCGCAGCCCCAGGGCGAGGCTGGTCCGGGCCACATGCCCACCACACGTCACGGACAGGAGCGGTCAGCCGGGGCCTCCCTGGCCAACTCCTGGCCCCAGCACGCGGGTCCTGCCCCGTGTCTGCCTCCTGAGGTGGCCCGTGGCCGCCTGGCCAGGTGTGTAGCAGGGGCTGGTGCTGGGGGAGCCCTGAGCCTGTTCCAGGCTCCTGCGGGGACAAGCCGTGTGGCCACTAATCCCCCCCACCAGTGCGCAAGGGAGTGGGCCGGCACGGTGACCAGCTGCTGGCCTGTGCCGCTGCGGTGCACGTCCTTCTGTGACCCCTCTCCTGGGGGGACGGTGTGCCCAGGCAGGGCTGGGCCTGTCCTTGGCCTCCCTCTCAAGTCCCTGAGAAGGCCACACGCAGCCCGCTCCATAGCACTCTGGCCTGGTGGCAGCTTCTGATTCTGCCTGGGGAGCCAGCATGTCTGGGGGACACAGGGACAGGACCATGCAGGGCCCCGGGGGCACAGTGGGGCGAGCCCCAGGCTGCATCCCCTTGGCAGAGCAGGAACTCAGCCCTGCGCACTGTTCACCACCTCTGTGTTCTCCTGGCTGGAAGGCCACAGCAACATGGCTCCTGGTCAGACGTCTTGTGGGACTTCCCCGGGGGTGATGGCTCTGAGCAGAGGGCCCGGCACCCCTCCCTGCCGGGGCCCAAGACACTCACCGCTGTGCACGGCGATGACAGGCCGGTGGTGCTGGGTGAAGCTGGACAGTCGGGGTGAGTCCTGGGGGGACGGGCTGTTGAAGGGCGACTTGTCCATCTCTGTCTTCTTCACCGGGGACGAGATGCCTGTGGGGACAGGGATGACAGGTCGAGGGGTCATGCTCCCAGGACCCCAGACCTCCCGAGCGCCAGCGCCCACAGGCTCAGCGTGTCGTGCCCCTTCCTGTCCCGGGAAGCCCATTTCATGGTGGAGCGGCGAGGCTCGGAGCAGGGTAGGAGGCCCCAGGGTCTGAGGCCGTGGGCGGGCAGCTGGATGCCCACAGGTGGAGCCCAGCACGACCCCCGAGCCAGCGGGGGACACTCTGCAACCACTAACTGTGCACAGCGGAGCCCGCTCACACCAGAGCGACCGGGCGTGGCGGACACGGGAGCAGCAGGCGGGGCGGGCAGAGGAGCATGGACCCCCACCCGGGGTCTCACCAGGGGGCAAAGCAGAGACAGGGGAGGGTCCGACAGGCGGGCTCCAGGCTCAGGGCACCTGCTGGCCAGGGCGCCTACTGGTCTCTGCTCCCGCGGCCACAGCGCAGCTGCCCCACTGCCCCTGGTGGCCGCGATACCGCCGTGAGCCTGGTGGCGGGTGGCAGGGCTGGGGGACAGGCGGAGCCCGCGCCTGTGGGGCAGGGGGCCATGGCCTCAACGGAGGCTCCTAGGAGGCCCAGCAATGGACGCTCGCAAGATGGACGCTCGCACCCAAGAGGCCCTCTGCCCACCTGGACACCACAAGGGATACCAGCCGAGGGCGGCTGGGAGCAGGGCCCGGGCTCTCCCAGGGCCAGGAGTGGCCAGGGGGCCCAGAGGGCACGGGCAGGGGCCCGCAGGACGAGGCCGGCCAGGTGCTCGGGACTCCCCAGGACGGCAGGGCATGGACGGAGATGTGGATGGCCCTGCTCCGCGGCCTCCAGAGGGTGACGGCACTGCCCGGCGTCCCCCCCCTGCCCAACACACATCGGGTGCCCCCATCCCGGCAGCTGCCCCGGGACCCACAGGCCGGCAGGGCCCGCTCACCAAGCCACTGCGTGCCCTGCAGCCTGGGCAGCACCGGCTGTCCAACAGACCCCATCGCGCCCCTCGGCCCCCAGTGTGTAATGGGAGTTCGTGTGCCAGCATCCCCATGGGATGCCACTGGGTCCCTTTACTAAAAAGGCCCCACCTATCTGCCCCATGGCTGGCCGGTCTGCTTCCTGCCGGGCCTGTGGGTCCACACAGGCCCAGGACCAGTCAGGCAGGGATGTGGGTGGTGCACGGTGACAGGACGGCACCTGGCCCTGGGCGGTTCTCGGGGGCACTGCAGGTGCTGGGCAGGGTCCCCAGACATGGCCAGGCCCCTGGGGACAGTGTCACCCAGGTGGCCTGTCTGGTGGTGGCTCCCCCCCCCTTCCTGTCTGGACACCCACGCAGCAGCCCTGTGGGGGGTGACCGGGGGCTCCCCTCCTCCCCGTCGGCCGTGCTCACGGAGCCACCTCCGACTGCCCTCTGGCTGGTGCTCGCTCGGTGCCTCCCCGAGGGACCAGGGACACGGGGGCAGCGGGCAGGCCCCCCTTCCTCTGCACTGCCCGCCTGTACCCCCACCCCAGGCTCTGGCCTTGGGGGTGTGACCTGCGGCAGGCTCCCTTTAAGGCAGGCTCCGGAAGAGGTGACCATGGGAGCCTGAGGACGGCACGGAGCAGGCTCCTGTCCACGGCCCCAGGCACGTCTACTGAGACCCAGGGGGCAGGACCTCGGTTCCCCACCATGGGGACTCCTGGGCCCGGCCGGGTTTCGGGCAGGGATATGAAGGGTGTGGCCAGTGAAAGGAGCCAGTGGGGTGCCTGGGGGCTGGCACAGGCCAGCTGGGCCAGCGTCCCCACCCTGGGCCTCAGGGTTCCCTTTCAGAGCCACTGGGCAGTGAGAATGCTCGCGGAGGTCTGCCTCCAGTGTCCCCTGAGAGAAGCCTGCGGCACAGAACGCCCACAGCAAGACTCCCTGGCTCCCCTGGCAGCTAAGAATGGCGCATGAACGCCCTGGGCACAGGGACAGCAGGAAGAGGCTCAACGCCACTTCTGAAAAGAGCAGCTCTCTCTCTTTTTTTTTTTTTTTTGGTATGGGGGATCAAACCCAGGGGTGCCTCTCCCTTGACCTACGCCCCCAGCCTCTTTTATTTTTTGAGACAGGGCCTGGCTAAGTTGCTGAGGCTGGCTTCACACTTGTGATCCTCCTGTCTCAGCCTCCTGAGTCACTGGGATCATAGGCATGCACTACCACACCTAGCTGCAGTGCACTCCTGATGGCTGGAGCTCCAGTAGTGATCTTGGACCATGAGGTGGAAATGAAAACTATGCTTAGTAGAATCCAAGGCAGGAGCCTGAGTCCCTTGTCACTCTTGCCCAGGTATGCCAACAGCTGGACATTTACCTGAGAGAGAAACGGACTGTCCTTGGGGTTTGCTCTCTCTTCCAAGCAAACCTAAGCTTATTAAACACAGGGCCTTTCTAGAACCCAGCCTGACAGACAGGGACCCAGACACTGAACCAAACCCTAGGACCAGAAAGACACGGCTCCCTGGGGCTGCAGGGCTGTGGTCGTCCACACGGTGACAGGAGGGCCTCAGGGCCCCAGTCGGCAGCCCCAATACATTTAGAGACCCACATGTAGAGACCCTGGGCTGATCCCAGCAAGACACCAGCCAGCGCAGGGCACCTCGGCCTCGCCCACCTCCTCCCGCTCTCGGCAGGCCCACCGCGGGCGGGCGGCACTGAGGCCGGGCAGTGGCAGGCCAGGGGTCCCCCCCCCCCGGGTCCCTCCCACACCGGGAGGACCTGGAGCTCCGGCCCGAGACCACCCACCGTGGGGTGGGTCAGCTGAGGGCCTGGGGTGCGCCAGCGCCGTCCTCCTCGGGGCCACGCCAGCCGCGAGGCCAGAGACCCAGAAGGGGACCTCGGAGGCAGCCAAGTGACCCCAAGGAGCCGCTGCCCAGTCCCACGAGAAACGTGCCCTGGGGAGGGCCCTAGGAGGCCCCCGCCCACAGGGCTCGCTTCGGGAAGGGACGCCACGGGAACGGAGGCCCGTGCAGGACGACAGCCCCGACGGCCCGAGTCCCGCGGAGGACCCCAGGGCGCAGGGATCTCTGCACCACAGGGGAGCCCAGAGAGCGGCAGTGCCGGTCCTTCCGGGATAGCAGGGAACCCCACAGCTGCAGGAACACAGGAACCCGGATTTACTTCCAAAGCACGCTGCCGGCGCGACCACAACTCCCAGGAGGCTCCGCGGCCCCGGGTCGACTTCCTGACCCGGCGCGCGCGCAGTGCCTGCCGGGATACGTAGTCCTGGCCGCTGTAACCTGACCGGAAGGCCGGCTCCGTCCCCGTCTCCAGCCCTACCTCCTTCCATGTCCTCCGTCCAGTTGCGGCTGCTACTCGTAGGAGAGCTGGGTGAAGTGTAGTAGTCGCCGCCGGGGCTCGTGTCCACGTCCTCCTCCATCGAGCCCGATTTGTGTCGCTTACTCCTAAGGAGCGAGGGAAAGGGAGGCCAGTTACCATGGAGACGCAGAGAGGCTGCGGCAGACGGCTCTTTCCGGCTTGAAGGGGCGGGGCGCGGGAGGTGCTATCGCGAGACTTCACAGGAGCCGGCCGGCGCCGAGCGCCGCGGACACCTGTTCCGACCTGCCTGCGAGTGGCGGGGCCACCTGGGGCGACGGGGCGGCTCGGCTCCTGCTGGCAGGCAGCCCACCCCGTAGTACCCAGCCCCACTTTGCAGATAGGGCACGTCCCATCTCGGGCCCCAGGCGGGGTTTTGAGGGATGAGTAGGAGTTTGTGTGGCCGAGCGGAGTGTGGGGGCCGGTACTGCGGGCCCGGGAACCCCGCAGGGGAGGGCCTCGGCGCTCACCCGCTGGACGAGGTGCTGGGCAGCGTCCTTCTCATGCCCGTGCTGGCGGGATTCAGGTCGTAGGCCAGGTGCCCCTGCAGCTCTCCCAGAGAGAAGTTGGGTCCTGTCCCGGTCACCACAGGTGCTGCCCAGGGCAACAGAAAGGAGAGTGAGGGAGGGAGGAAACCTTTCGCCCGGCAGGGCGGGCACCACCCAGTGGCCAGCCCCCGGGGGACTCCTTCCCCTATTGGCTTGGCCATCAGCTCGGCCAGAGTCTGCCTTCTGTGCACCAGCAAACCGAGGCCATGGGCGGAGGCCAAGGCCGCCTGGGAGGCAGAGGAGTAGCCGGGGCTGGAGGCCAGGCTCTGCGGATCTGGTGGAGGGGCACTGGCCAGCGCGAAGATCAAAATGGGGGTGTCCAGCAGGCCCACAGGGAAGGCAGGGACAGGGCTGGCCCTCTGGGGCCTCCTGCCGTAGGGTTCTTTAGATCCTCTGCCTGGCCTTCGGGTTCTGGCTTCTGGGGGGGGAGGGGGCCTGTCACCAGGACCTTGGGCTCTGGGAAGGGCACAGCCACCTCCTGTCCTGGCAGTCTTAGGTTGGGGACAGGGAGCAGAGGAGGGTGGTGGGCTCTTCTCTGATGCCCCCTTCCCTCTCCAGGTCCCATCTCAGGGCCCACGGGGACACTCACTCCGGGACACTTGGATGAGCTCGGTGACACTGAACACGCCGGAGGTGACAAAGCTCTCCTGGAAGTCAGTTGTGTCTGGACAGGGAGATGGTGGGGTCAGCAGGCGGTGGGCCAAGCAGGCCTGGCTGCTCCCCCCAGGGCTAGCCTGAGCCAGAGCCCCTGCAGCGGGTGGGGAGCCCGGCGCGGCTCAGGCTGCCCTGGCCAGCGAGGCCCGGCTCCCTGGTGGGTGACCAGGGGCGTCACACCCCAACCCCAGAGTTCTAGGTCCTCTGTTCTCAGAGGGGTGAGCACTCTGATGTGGTCACCAGAAAGCCAGGGTCAGCCCTGGGCCAGCCCCGCCCACCGCCCCTGGCCACGCTCTCCATGTGGAAGGGGTGCCCCAGTGTGGACAAGAGAGGCGGAGTGGCGGGCCACATGGGACTCGATGTCCCATGGCTCACAGTGGCCAAAACCGGAAAACCACCCAGCGTCCGTGAGTGGATGCGTGGACACAGTGGCCCATTCACCCGCAGCGTCCTGAGCCAGGGCGGGAGCAAGGTGACACAGTGGCAGCATGGAGGGACCTGAGGACCTCGTGCTCAGCAAGAGCCAGACACACAGTCCACAGTGTGTGACCCAGTGACAGGAGAGTCCAGGAGAGGACCTGTGGGGCAGGGCTGGGGCTGTCTGGGGTGAGGAGAAGGTTCTGGAAGGGGTCGGGGTGCTGGTGGCCCAGCACTGTGGACGTGCTCAGTGAACCGACTCCACTCTGAAAGGCACGGCAGGAGAGCTGCCTGGCAGGGGTGCGGGTGCCCCGGGTGCGGAGGCCAGGCAGGTGGAGGCTGGCGCTTGGAGCCAACCCCCGGGTGCAGAGTCGGGTACGGACCTCCCCGTGGGGCGCGAGAGGGGGTCTGTTAAGATTTGCCAGGTGCCAGGAACATGCCCGGTGACACCCTCGGAGCCAAATTACCAGGGTCAGGATGATTCAGCACAGTGCCTCCCTGAGGGCTGCCGTGTCCCAGGCAGCAGGAGCAGCCCGTGCAGGGTGCCCAGTTGGCACACACTGGGCAAGAGGGGCACCAGCAGCACGGGGCAGGAGGAGCCAGGGAGGGGGCCCTCAGCCCTGGAGGTGGTGGGACTTCCTCTCCCAGCCCCCAGGGGGCAGCAGGGCTGCAGGGAGCTAATGCCGGTGCCCAGCACCCAGCCGTGTCCAGGACCCAGCCCTGGCAGCCAGGACCCCGGCCCCTGGCATGACGTTCGTGCCTGCCATTCGTGGAGCAGGTACTGTGTGCCTGGTGCCCTGCTGGGAGTCTCAGGGACACGTCTCCGGGAGGACGGGTGGTGGCTGCTGAGTGGTGTCCAGGGGAAGCGGCCACAGCCGTTTCCTGCCGACCCAGCTGGCCGTGGTGTCAGTGCCCCCGCCCTCCCTCCCGGCTTCCTGTTTGTGCAGCGCCGCGCAGCTGCGGCGCGGGGACTCCCTGGCAGGCGGGGAGGACAAGGTTTCCTCCCCAGACGCCCAGGGTCCCCAGGGGAGCAGGCCAGCGCCGTGGCCTCTGCCTCCTGCAGCATCTGGCCTGCAGGGAGGCCCAGGAGGTTGAGGCTGCCAGGAGGAGCGGCCGGGCCTGAGGCTTCCTGGACCTGCCAGCCATCCTCTGCCGCTTCCTGCCGTCCACGTCCACCAGGCCCCTCCCTGTAGCTGTCCTGTGTCCTTCCCCTCTGTCACTCCTCCTCCCCGACACTTACTGAGACCTACTGTGTGCCAGGTCCTGTTCTGGACACTGCGGCCCGAGTGTGCTCGAGGGGAGACCTGGGGGACACCTGGCCGCGCCCGTGAGCCCAGCGCCTCAGGAGGCCCAGGCAGGAGGACAGCAGGCTCAAGCCCAGCTGGGGACTGAGCAAGGCCTGGCTCAAACACAACCTCCAGGGCCGGTGGGGCTCGGTGTGGAGCACTCTCCTGGACGTGCAGGCCCTGGCTCCGTCCCCAGCTCGAGAGGCGAGGGGTCAGCAGGAAGGAGAGAAGGCACAGGGCTGTGGCCAGGAGCAGCCCCGGGCTAGTAGGGCTGAAGAGGCTCAGGAAGACTTCCCTGACAGGGGACCTGGGGAGCCCGGAGAGCAGTCAGCTGACCAGGCGGAGGGACACGCTGTGCGAAGGCGCTGGTGGGCAGGAGGCCGAGGGAGCCCTGGAGGGCTGCGGACAGAGGTGCCCCTGGCTGCTGCGGGACAGGCCGAGGGGCGGGAGGGTCCCGGGGCCACCTAGGCCTGCGGTCCCTTCCTGCTCCTAGACTCTCCGCCCCCAGGGGCCGACTTTCCTCCACCTACCCGGGTCCCCGGGCTGCAGAGCCTGGCCCCCGTGCAGCCCTGGACCCCTCAGGGTGGGCTGACGGTGCCAGGGGCCCTCACTCGCCCAGCCCGTGGGCCCAGGTGAGAAGTGGAGCGGCAGCACGCTGCCTGGCCACTGCTGGAGGACCACAAGTCCCTGCTCCTGAGACTCCCTGGGCCACATGGCCCCCGGAGGAAGGACAGGGCTGGGTGGCCCCCGCCTGCCCACTGCGCCTGACTCACCCAACGTGATGGGCTTGCTGTCCTCCTGGTCGGACCCCATCCCTGCCCGGGGGCTGCTGCTCTGCTCCGCGTCTGCAAAGAGAGGAGGGAGGGGTTGGTGGCATTGGGACCTGCAGTGCCCACCTCGGTGCCGTCTGAGGCTGGGCTGGTCCAGAACGTGCTGGGTCCCTCTCATTGGCCCTGGAGGATCATGACGTGTGGCCAGGAGCCCTGCAGCCCCCAGCCCAGCCCCAGGCCCAGTGTGCACAAGCAGGAGTGAGGCCCGTCTGCAGGGCTGGCTCCGTGGAGGGCTGGACTCCCCGCTCTGCCCTTCCATACTGTGTGCCCCTGGGCAAGTCTCCTGCCCTCTCTGAACCTCACCTGTGATATGAAAACTCCCAAGCCTGCCCCGTCATCCTACCCGTTTTACAGACAGGGAAGCTGAGGGCCGCGGGGGCGAGTCCTTGAGCCCGGTGGTTCTGGACCCACAGGGCTGAGAGGTGCCCTCTGTGGTGCCATGCCTCACCTGCCCACCTGGCTTGGGGGCCCCTCCGCTGGCTTCTCTGACTTATCTGAAATCAGTGGCCCCTTGGCAGATGAGGGAGGGTGACGGCCACGCAGACGCTGAGCTCAGTGCCATCGGCTGGGCAACGGGATGGAGGGAGGGGGCCCCACCTCCCCAGGCCAAGAGGGTGGCGGGAGGCACTGGGAGGCCGGAGGACGGTGGGCCCGGACACGGACGGGACGGACGGGACGGACGGAGGACTCCGGCTGTGTGGCCCAGGGAGGCCGAGCTCCGGTCCCGCTTCCCCTGGGCGAGCGGCTGTCAGGGGGCAAGGACGCAGTGTCCCTGCACTGGGGCGCGGTCGTGGGTAGTGCGTGGGGCACGGGCCTCTGGTGGCCCTCGGGATCACGTGGGCACTGTCCCAGGGCCCGTGGTGAGAGTGGGAAACGACACCCGTGGGCTCTGCGTCAGGGCCCACGCCGCCCGGGCCTAGGAGTGCGCAGTGCCCGGCAGCGTGTGCCCAGAGCTCCCAGGCTGGGCAGCCAGTGGCCCTTGGAGCTGGCCACTCCTGCTTGGACTGCTTGGAGGCCGGCACAGGTGGCCACGCTGCAGGGAAGGGCCCCGTCCGGCGGCAGCCGAGCCCCTCCCAGGCGGGTCCGTCCACCTCTGGCCCTACTCCCAGGAAGGGGGCCATTCCTCCAACCTACCAGGCGCCAAGCTGGGCCCCGCGCCCACGCCAGACCCCATGGTGCAGGGCGCAGGCCACAGGCTCCCCCCTCGCCCTCCCAGGGGACAGGAGGCCCCTGTGACCACGCGCCCAGGCACGCTGCCCTGGGGGCCCTGCGTGGCCATGGCTGTGTCCTGAGAGTACAGCACTCGGCCACTCCACGTGGACCTCGGCCATGTGACCCCTGACCTGGGCCAGAGGTGTCTCCCCTGACCTGGGCCAGGCACACCGGCCTCGGATTCCCTGCCTGGGAGGTGGGGCATGGCACGTACCACCACCCAGTGTCCTGGGGCCACCAAGTCCAGGAACAGCAAGCCAAGGGCGCTGCCCACAGGTGGACCGGCCCCAGCGTGGCCTCAGGAGCCACTGCTGAGGCCAGCGGCTTGCGTCCTGCAGACCTGCCCTGGCCAGCATCCAGGCTCGGAGTGTCCCTGTGCTGCAGCGCTGCCTGGGCCTGTGGAGGGACGCGTGGTGGCAGTGTGGCGGTGGCCGTGGTCTGGCTTCCCCGGTGTCTCGGTGGTGGGGACGGGGACCCAGGCCGCTGTGCCTTGAGCGCCCAGCCCCTCTTCCTTGGCCGCGTGACAGGTCCTACGCTGCCCGGCGGCCTGCGCCTGGCCCTGGGGAGTCCACGGTGACTTGTTTCTCAGTCGTCCGTGGAGGTTTGTTTTTAAACACAGGATGGGGACCTGGTGCCCGGCCCGGCCGCTCCTTCTCCTGTCCACCTTTTACTGTTTGAAACCTGAGCGCCCCGCCCAGGGCCCGGGGCACATGCGGGTGGCACGGCTGTCCCCACCGCCGGCTCCGGGACTCTCGGGTCCCCAGGACGAAGCCTGTCCCCTCCAGACTCCCAGCCCGGCCAGCTCCCACAGGCTGCCTCCCTCCGGTGGCTGAGACTCCAGAGACTCCTGGCACGGACCACGGCGTGTCCCTGTGTCTTCTGGTGTCACTGAGCACTGTGTCCTCAGGCCCGTCCCCTGCAGCAAGGTCAGAGTGCCCCTCATCTTCTGCCCTCCCACCCTTGACCCTCTGGGAAGCACGGGAGGCGCTTGGCCACTTGCTGACCGCAGTCTGCTGCTGGGCTCCTGAGAGTCCCACATGCAGACCCGTCCACTGCCCCTGGCCGCAGTGACCCCTCAAATGTAAGTTAAGCCGACGTGAAGTCGGGGTCCAGGGCCGGGCTCACCTCGCAGGCGGGAGGCCCCGGCTCCGTCCCCAGCAGCATGTACAGGGGGACAAACGAGATGAGGACTGTCCACCCATGACCAGGAACGTACTTTAACAAACAGGAAAGTGTCTAGGTTGTCAGCGGGACCCGTGCGTCCAGGCCGCTGTGGCAGGTGACCGAAGGTCACCAGGAGGCCCAGACGCGCCCACCCTCAGACACAGGCGCCGGGGCCTCCTTGGCCGCCACAGACGCCGGGTGGCAGTGCAGGTCGGGTAGTGTCCCACCGGGTGCCTGAGCCCCGCGCGGGCAACCCCACGTCCCCGTCCTGGCTGAACTGGACGAGGCCCCGCGTGTCACGGACCCCAGCCACCGCTCCAGGGTGGAGCCCAGCCCAGGGCAGAGGGCGCCTGCCCGGCCGCCCAGGGTCACGACCGCTGGTCCGCCCGCGGGAGCTGTTGTCGGGGCCGCATCGGGGCACGTGTGGTATTACGGCGGGCGCCCAGCCTGCAGAGCGGAGGCAGGGACGAAGCCCAGTGCCCCACGGTGCCCAGGACACCAGGGGACAAGGACCCGGCCCGGGGTGCACAGCATCTGGGGCTCGGGCTGCTGCGTCCACCTTGGTGGAGGTGAGGCCAGCTCTGGAGGCGGAGGCAGGAGAGTGGCAGAGCTGGCTCGGCAGGGGGGGAGGGGGACGGGTGGCACGCCTGTGACCCCCACTGGGGCGCGAAAGGCTTGCAAGGGGTCTTTGGGGCAGTCCTGGGGAGAAGCCTGGGGAACGTTACCCAGCCCTGCGCCAGTATACAGCAGGCATTCAGCACGGCTCAGAGACGCTGTCCAGGGGCAGCAGGGCCACCCTGCCCCGCCTGGAGGGCCTGGGTCCTCTTTGTTTGTTTGTGGTAGTTGACACAACACCTTTATTTGCTCATTTATTTTCTGACCCCAGGGCCCCGCACGTGCTGGGCGAGGGCTCAGCGCTGGGCCACCGTGGCCGGCCCCTGTGGGTTCCTGTGGTCTGTTCGCCAGCCCGGGTGGGTTCCTGTGGTCTGTTTTGAGGACTTTACGTGCAGGTTCGCTGGGGGGCAGTGGGCTGGTTCCCACCTGCCTGCTCCTCTCTTGCTGTGTGGTCTCAGGGGAATGCTGCCCATCTCTGAGCTTCATGGATGGAATGAGCCGTGGGCAGGGGCAAGAAGCAGACTCAGTGTGGCAGGAGCCGGGAGGTGGGCAGCAGCGTCGAGAGCTGGCTTCACGGGGTTGGGGCGGGAGGGGCTGCAGGGACCAGGCAGCTCTGGAATCAGGATGTGGGGCTCAAGTCAGATCAGCCCACCACGGCTCACAGTGTGGGGTCACCTATTTTGCAGCCCATGAACTCAAAGGTGGCACAGAAAGAAGGACCAAGCAGCAGAGGCCACAAGCCACCTGGTCAGAGCTCCAGCGTCCACCGTGGGGCTTTCCCTGAAAAGGCTTGCTGACTTCTGGCTGTGTGTCCTTGGGCAAGTAGTTTGACGTCTCTGAGCCTTGCTCTCATTCATAAACTGGGGCTGAGAAACGTTAGCTCTTTCCGGGGACTGCCAGCACGGATCACTGAGGGCTTCCTGGAGCCACCCTGGGGGGACAGCAGTGACCATAACGGATGGACACTACTCTGGGTCTGGAGGGCCCTGCACTGGGGGCATGAGCAGCAGTCCTGCAGGCGAGGGCCAGCCCGGCCCGGGAGGGCTGGACAGAGCTGCCCTGCGCTTAGCCAGCGAGCCTCTGGCCAGGTGGAGCTGCAGTGTCGCCACCACTGACTACGGGTCTCTGAATCCCACTAGGGGACACCTAGGTGGGGAGACTGAGGCACGAGACGGGCAGAACAGGGTGCAGCACGCAGAGGGCCAGCGGCCAGCGGCTCCGGGTCTGCACCCAGCCCCTCCCCCGCAGCCCCTCCCTGAGCTCGGGCAGGGGCGGGGCCTGTGGGGTCTCCGCCCCCTCACCTGGACGCCTGTCTGCAGTGTGGGGTGTGGGGCGACTCCTGGCCCTTGGATCCCTTCTCTGATCAGTTAATAGAGTCCCCAGCTGGGGACCCACCTCCCGAGCTCCTCCCGCGTCCACATGGCTGACAGTGGCGCTGGGGACCAGGGCGGGCAGGGGGGGGGCCGTGGTCCTGCTCAGCCCTCCCGCGGGGGCTCTCAGAGCACCAGCCTCGGCCACTGGGGGAAAGCGGTGACGGTCACCCGGGGCTTGCCAGGCTCCAGATGCTGAGCTGTGCGCTGGGCATTGGCCCATCTCGGGCCCCACATGGGTCCTTGGTGAGGCGGGCCACCCCTGGAGACTCGGAGAGGGCATGTCGGTTACCCAAGGCCACTCCGCAGAGGTGGCGGTGGACAGCACCCGCTTCTGCCCCTCTGGAGCCCAGTCCCAGGAGCACCTCTGAGAGCCGCAGGGGGCCGGCCCGGCTCGGTCCCTGCCTGTGCGTCACCCGCAGGCTCCGACGGCTGCCTTGGCAGCGGGTGCCGTCCAGGGGCTCGGGACACGCTCTTCCCTGTGCCTGTTTGTTTTTCGGGCCGGGGTCCGGCTCTGCCGCCCAGACTGGCCTGAAGTCCTGGCACCAGGGGCCCTCCTGCCCTGGCCTCGCCAGGAGCTGGGGTCACGGGCACATGCCACCACTCCCAGCTTCACTGTTCTGGGTCACACCACAAAAACACACCCCGTCCTGCTGTGATCGCAGTGGGAGAGGGCGGCCGGGGGCTGCCCGGGGTGGACTCGGCACGGCTCGTCCAGCGTCCGGGTCCTGTGCGCGGCTCGGGGTGATGGCGGGACTTCTCAGAGCCCTTAAAACGCACTGGGACTCTTCTGGTGGTGCCCGGGATGGACCCGGGCCCGGCACACGGCCTGGCTCCCACCGCCCACAGGCCACCCTGGGGACTTGGAAGGCGCAGATCCCCACTGTCCCCGGCAGGCCCATCTGCGGAAACGAGGCCGAGCCCTGGGTGAGCACTGCAGCCCTGGCCACCCCCCGCCCGCAGGGTGGGCATTCGCCACTGACCTGCTTCAGGTCCTCTGTGGGCTCAGAGGGGCCCAGGGAGGCGCGGGCCGGCCACCAGCACCCGCAGCACCCCTGACGCACGGTCACATCCCAGGGTCAGAGGAGCAGGTCCCGGCCCTGCCCGGCCTCCAGGGCCCACCTCCCTGGGCCACAGTCCTCCGCATGACCTGCCCGCCCTGCCCTGTCCACCCTCCTCTCCCCTCTGCTCCGCCCCAGGGGCTCCTCCTGCCCCAGGGCCTTTGCACGGCGTGCCCTCTGCCTGGGACACTTTTCCTGCCCAAGCCCCCGTGGCTCCATCCTCAGACCTCTCGGAGACCACGCCTGGCGCGTAGCTGACCACGCTCGGCTCCTGGTGCCGCGAGACCCTCATCTCGTGTGCGCAGCAGCTGTCTCAGCGACACCCTCTGCTGGCTGGGGACCACTCTTGCTGCCCAGGTCCCTGTGGCCTCTGTGTGCAGCCAGGGATGTCACCACTCCCTGCAGCCTTGCTCAAACAAGCACGTGACCGCGGGACAGCAGTGTCAACGCCCTCCGCAGAGGGTACAGGCTGTCCTTTCCTGTCCATGGCCCTGGGCCCAAATTTGGCGAGTCCCAGCTCAGGACAAAGGGTTGCCGGTGGCCGCGGCCCTGCCCTTCCTCTGCGGGGACAACACCCTGAGTGTCGGAGTCAGCGCTTCCGCTCTCGGCAGCTGGGCGGCCAGCGGGCAGCCCCAGCTTCCACCCGAGGGACAGTCACCACCTGCCACCGGCCAGGCGCGGCAAGGGAAGGGCTCTGAGCAGAGACGGCTTCCCTGGGCGAGGGGTCAGGCAGGGCCCAAGGCCCTGGGGCAGGAGGAGACCCTGTGGCCGGAGGGCCTGGGGGGCAGGAGGCAGGAGCAGCACTTGGGCCTGGACGGGGGGCAACCCCTGCCGGAGACGGACAGCTGAACGTCAGCCTCTGACCCACCTGTCCCTCGTCGCGGGGGCCCCTGGGACCTGACACGAGGCAGGGACACATGCACAACAGCCCCAGTGCAGGGGGGGACGCCCGGCGTGGGCCACCCACACCTGGAGGTCACTCGGCCACCAGTAGGAGCGAGGGGACATGCGTGTGCATGGACCTGGGGACCCAGTGCCAGGACCTGAGCCAGGCGTAGCAGGACACGTGGCAGGGCCACCCCGGAGCCCCTGAAATCAGAGCCACGGAGGGGACAGCAGGGTGGTGCGGGGCTGGGAGGGCGGGCACACAAGGTGGCGGCCACTGCGGAGCCCGGGCCCTGAGCCCGCCCTGGGCCACGGACACTGGCTCCACCCCACTGAGGGTCCTGCTCCTGCCCGCTGCCCAGGGAACCCCGGCTGCCCAGGGCAGGACGCAGAGGAGCCACGGGCAGCCGGCCCAGGGGTGGCCCCTGGCCAAGGGGTGGCCTGGGAGTGGACACGCAGCTGATCTGCTGACCTAGGCTGCCGGGCGAGCCGCCCCGTCCATTCTCCAACCTCCACCGCGTCCCTCAGCGGCTGGCCTTGCCCGGCCACGTCCTCCTGAGGCAGAGTCAGGCCCTGGAGTCCCGGTGGCCGGTGTTGCCCGCGCCCAGGCCCTGGCCGGCCCCCATCCAGCCTCCCCGTCCTGCAGGCGTCCCCGGGGCCTCCCTCAACCTGCACCTCCAGGCCCCCAGGCCCTTGTCCCCATCAGCTCGCGCCCTGGCCCCGGTCCCTCCTGGTCCCACCACTCGGTGGAGTCGGGATCTATAAATAGCAGCCTCCTGGGGAGAGCCTCTGCCCACCTCCTCGGGTCAGAGCGAGTCCCCTCTCCGCCCCAGGGCCTTGGCACAGCGGTGCCCTCCCCACACACCCCGCTGCTCCCTGACGCGACTCGAGTCCCTGTCGGTGGCTCCGTGTCCCCCATCGCCCACCAGGCCCGGCCTCTCGGGGCCCCTCCAGGGCCAGCTCCCTGCCCCCTGCTGGGCAGTCCCTGGGCCCCCCTCCCTTCACAAGCTGGCGTGTAAGAACCCGGGATTCTTTGGTTCAGCGCCCCTTGAGTGCCTACTGTCTACCCCGTCCCAGGCGCTGTGTCACAGCAGACAACAGAGCGGAAGCTAATGCCACCCCGAGGTCACATCCTGGGGCCAGGGATGGAGCCGCGGGGGAGGCTGCAGCTAGACAGAAGCCAGCTTCCCTGGTAATGTGACAGGACCAGGCCCAAATTGCTGTGGCCTCAAGGAGTCCCTAGACACGGCCTCCCACAGGCTCTGGGCCACATGTCCCCAAAGGCCTTCCTGTCCTAGCAGAGAGAAGGCAGCGCCCCTACCCAGCCTCCTCAGGCACAGTCGTCCACAGCACCCAGGGTCCCCAGGGACAGTGCGGGGCCTGGACAGGACCTGGCAGGTGTCCTCCCTGACGCGGGCCTCGGCCCAGCCTCCCGGCTCGGCCTCCCCGATTCCTGGAGTCTGCACCGCAGTTTCCATCTCCCTCCGCCCGGGCGCCTGGGCCGCGGCCAACCTGCTGGGGAATCACTCTCAGAGCCTCCCTGTCCCCGGCCTGGCTCCGCTCCCTCCGGTCTGGCCGCGGGCCTGCGGTGACCCTGGACACCTCAGGCTGGCGGGTCAGGGTAGAGGCCACCACTGCCCGCCTGGCCCCTGGCCCGCCCCAGTCCCCGGAGGCCTGGGGTTGGCGTTGCTGCCCAGGGACCCCAGAGCTGCGCGTGGGGCCACCTGGGGCTGCAGCGTGCTCCAGGCGACAGGCCGGGGCTTGTCCCAACCGGAGCCTCCGAGCCAGGCCTCCTCGTGACATCACCGCCCAGCGGCCATTTTGTTCCAGATGCTTCTCCAGCTGGGCGGCCATCTTGTGCACCCAGGAGGGGCTGGGGCGTGGGCTCCCCTCCCCGGCCAGGCAGGACACGGCGGGGGTGGCCCGCCAGGCTCCAGGCCCCACGGCCTCCCCTGCCAGTCCCTGCGGCTCCCGGGGCTGAGCAGGTGACACGGGGCTGCCGTGCTGTGTCCTCGTCACCTGCCCCAGTGCCAGCACAGCGCCATGGTGCCACTTGCACAACCAAACTCAGGGTGGCCCTGGGAGGTGACACCGAGGGTTAAATATACCCACAGGCGCCTAGCCAGGCTCCCGTCCCTCAATGTCAGTGTGTCCGGGGGAGGGGCCGGGCTGACCCGCTCCCCCCCCCCAAGCTCCTGTGGCCACGTGGTCAGGGCCGGGCGGGAGCTGGGGACACAGGCGGTGACGCCACCCCAGCTCCATCTTCGGCTGCCCCTCGGCCTGTCCCCACACGGCGGCCTGGGGACGCGCCTCGGTTTCCCGGCTGCAGGGGGCGGAGTGGGGCTGCGGCCAGCTGGGGAGCAGGGGCGGCCCTGTGCCCCGGGGGCCCTGCAGAGCTGCTCACTAAGTGCCCGCCCCGGTGGCACTCACAGATGCTTGGGGACAAACGACACGTGCTGAGACTGCAGGACCCCGGGCAGAGGGAGCCGTGCGCACTGGCAGGCCGGGCCACGGGGCGGGGGACACGCGGCCCAGCCCCACAGAGGCCGCCCCGCCCTGCGCACCCGAGGGCTGTGGCAGGAGGGACCCGGGAGGCACTGGCCCTGCCCGGGCTGGGGGCTTCCTGAGGAGGGGCCTGGAGGCGAGCACAGGGCCCCCGGGCTCGGGCGAAGTCACCGTCACCGTCCTCGCGCCCTCCCTTCGCTGAGGTCCTACTGCGCCACATGCTGGTGGCCCCCGGGCGTCGGTTCCCCGTGGTCAGATGTGACGCCCATCTCGAGCACAGAGCTGGGTGCGGCTGAGAGGCCGGCGCGGGGCCACCCGGGCGCGAGCGTGGGACTTGTGGGCACAGGTGGTGCCGGGGCTCGGGGCCTCCTGCTGACGGCCACCTACCCACGCTGGGCGTCCACCAGGCCCTGGCGCAGAAGGAGGCCGGCACTCTGCGTGCGGAAGATGGCGGCTCGGCTGTGAGCGGCCCTGCAGCTGGGGCACAGGCTGGTGGGAGCCCTGGGCCTCCAGCCTCCAGCCATCTGCTGACCCCCACCAGGTCCTGACCAGGGGGGTTCCGGCTGCTGCCTCGCCCTTGCTGCCCTGCGTGTGCCCAGGACGGGGCAGGACTGGTGGCCAGCGGGCCCTGCCCTCCCATGGAGGCCTCGGCACCCCGAGTCCATCTGCTGCCCTGGTCCTGGCTGTACCCAGGCTCACCCCTGGGGCCCAGCTCCCCTGCACACAGTCTCCTGCGGACACTGAGCAGAGCCCCCCTCCTCTTCCCACGGCTCCCCGTGGCGCCCACCACCCCAGAACCCCAAACCTGCAGCCCACAAGGCCACACACCAGCTGCCCTGTCCTCTCCCCGTCCCCTTCCCGACTCCTCCTGCTCTCCCTTGCTCCAGCCACATGGCTCCTTGCTGAGCCTCCAACACACAGGCCTGGCCTGCCCCAGGGCCTTTGCACAGCTGGGCTCTCTGCCTAGCTGGCGCAGACTGGATCCTCGGTGCTGGTCCCTCCTCCTCTCAGGGCTCCGGCGAGTGCTGGACCCGAGGCAGGGGCCTCTCACAGGTGGGACGGAGGACCAGACAGCAGGCCACCTGCCTGAGGTCACACGTGAACTGGCAGCAAGGGCAGGCCCTGGTGTCCACTGCCTACAAGGGGACCCTGAGGCTCAGGGAGCCAAGGCTGGCCGAGCGCTTCATGGGCTCAGCACAGGGCTCTGGCCCACCAGGCGGACCCACTGTCCTGCGGCCACGCTGGCCACGCCCACGGCCGCGGTAAGAGCAGAGGCCGCTCCAGGCCCAGGAGGTGCAGGACGCGGCCCCTTTAAGAGCCTCCCCCTGCCCAGCTGGCGCTGGCCCGCCTCCCTTATGTAAGTGGGCCGCTGCCCTCGGGTGACCCGGTTACATAAGGAGGCCAGGACGAGGACAGGCTTGTCCACCGGCAGCAACCTGTCCCAGGCTGTCTGTGGCCAGCCTGGGCTTGGGAGCCGCCTCGTGGAGCGGCCCGTGCAGCTGGGCTCCGGCCCTCTGCGCTGGCTCCCGCTCGGGGAGGCCTCGGTCCGGGGGCTCCGCAAGCAGGAGAAGGGGCCCAGCCCGCGGGGGCGGCGGACGGTCCGTTTGCTCTGAAGGTGAAACTGAGGCCCAGAGAGGGCAGGTGGGCAGCTGGAGCTGCACAGCCGCTGGGCTGGCCCTGGGCCTCTCGCTGCCCCTCTGCACAGGGCGCCTCCAGGGGCCCTTCCTGGCAGGGCCTGGTATGCAGCCAGTGCTCAATAAACGCCGCTGCTGGGGGGCCCCAGCTGCAGCCAAGGCCTGCTGCCCCCTCTGCACTCTGACGGCTGGACCTGGGCAGCAGGCCGCCGCGCGTCCACGCAGCCCGAGGACGCGGCAGCAGGAGGCGCCGTCCCTGCACAGTGGGCCCAGGAGGAAGGCGACTGTGTACCACGTCCCCGCCCGGGAGCCGCCCGCCACCAGCTCCCGGGGAGGGACCCTGCTCTAGACGGGGAAACCGAGGCACAGGCAGGCAGGATTGTCCTGGGCAGAACCCAGGCCCAGGATGTCCCGCCCACAGGCAGCCCCCGACGGTCCACCCCTCGCCCACGAGGCTCCTCCCAGGCCAGCTGCTGCCGTGGGGGTGGCTTTGGGGAAGGTGGCCCTCCTCCCTTCTCTGGGGCGCTGGCCCTTTAAGGCAGCACCACTTTGGCCTGTCCCAGGGTGACCCCAAGGAGAGGGTGTGGCCAGGAACAAGGGGCCCATTCAGCTGCCCATGCCACCTCCGGGCAGCCCACGGGCGGGATGGGGGCGGGATGGGGGCAGGGCGGCTGGCAAGGCCAGGGCCGCGGGGCGCGGGGCAGTGGAGGAGGAGGGCTGCTGGCGCAGGGGCCGAGCAGGTCGGGGGGGCTGCGGCCCCCAGTGCCCCTTGATCCAGCTGGACCTATTGCCCGTCACCTGCACCAAAGCCTCAAGGCCCGCAGGCGGGAAGGAACCCGGGCACTCTGGGAGGTCCTCTGTCCCCCAGGCTCCCCTGGCCATGGGGCAGAGCGGGCCCGGAGTCTCCCTGACCGCTGGACTCCAATCCTGACTTCCCCTCAGCTGGGCCACCTTGGCCCCTGACTGTGCCTCTCTGGGCCTTAGTTTCCCCCTCTGTAAATGCCGCTCATGACGACCCAGGCTCAGGGGTCCTCGTAAGGTCAAATGAGACAGGGATGGGCTCAGGTGACCCAGGCCCGCCCTGGGGTCCCAGAGTGTCGTGGTCTCCCCAGTGGACACCCCACACCCAGTGGGCACCCCACACCCGGCACACACGGACTGCCCTGGGGGCGTCACCACCGGTAATCACCACCTCTGCCTTCCAGGGGAAGGGCTAGGAGACCCTGGGGGCCTCGTGGGAAGTCCTCCCACAGATCTGCCCACCAGGAGGAAGCCCAGCACCCAAGATCACAGGCCAAGAGGGTCTGAGCGCCACAACCGTGTGGCCTGGAAAGGGAGACGCCCCTCCCGCGTCCCCGCGCCACAGGCAGGACCATGCTGGGCACCCAGCTCGCCACACGTTCCCTGGGCCCCCCGAGCGCAGGGTGCCCTCGCCCACTCGGCCCCGCCCAGCCCCAGGCAGGACGTCGGGGAGCTGAGAACGCGGCCGGGCCGCAGCCACATCTGCCCTCACGCTCCCCAGAGCCCACCCGGGCACCTGTGCCCTGCTCCACGCTGCCCAGCGCAGCCAAGGGGCCACCTGCGGCTCTGGGCACCTCCAGCGCGGCCCATCCAATGGAGATGCGCGTGAGACCCGCGCTGCAAAGGCCAGGGACACCGCGAGCCGGGGACAGCAGCGCCCAGACACCCCGAGGTCTGCACGCTGGACGGCCGCGGGCACCGGCTGCCCTGGGCCACCTGGAGAGTTCTGGAACTGCCACCATCAGGGCCGGGCCAAGGAGGTCCCAGGACCGGCCCAGACTCGGGGTTCACCCCACAGGACCTGGGAGCCACTCTGGCCTGGGGACTCCAGGGCCCCCTGCCTGGGAAGGCCGGTCCCTGTCCCTCTCCCTGTGTCCTGGCACCCCTCCAAGTCTGCTGGGAGCCGCCAGGACCCAGGGGGCCACCCTGGGCCACAGCCTTCCCATCGGACAAAACACCCGTGTCCCCAAGTGCCTGCTCCTCTGCCCCTCACCCCTTCTGACCCAGCAGGAGGGAGAGGGGCTGGCCTGGCAGCGGCAGAGGGGGACAGAGCTGTCCCCAGCTGCCCTCAGCCTCCCCCACCCCCGGCACCTGGGCACAGGGCCAGGGTGGCAACTGCAGCCCGCCACGCTGGGGGCAGCCACAGGTGCAGAGCACCCCGCCCAGCGCCTGGGTGGACGCTGCTCCCCGGGCCGGCCCTGCTCTGCGCACAGGGGTCCCTCCTCCCGATGGTCACTGATGAGGAAGTGGAGATCAGAGATGTGCACTCGCTTCCTGACGCTGCACAGCCGAGCAGCGGGGGGCTGGGGGCTGTGCTGCAGGAGCGAGTGATCATCCTGCTGTCGCCACAGACAGTCCTTCCTGCTGTCACGCCAGCACAGCACACACGTGGTCACCGTCACGTGGACGTCACTATCTATCACTGTTTGCAACTTGATTGGCAAAATGGTGGTGGAGTGTGGCCGTGAGGTGTGGCCCTCGGCATGGCCTGTTCCTGGTGTGTGTGGCACCTGCTCGCCAGGCAGGGGCTCGCCGCTGCCACACTGGCCGGGACACATGGGCGTGGGCAGTCCTAGGCAGTGGGCAGCACTGTCCGGCTCCCCACTCCCTGGCCTCGGGCATGGCTAGGTCAGTGGCCCCTCGGGCGGGCAACCGGAGCCCAGCCCACTCGCCGCCCAGCGCGCCCACCGTCCGCCCTCCACCAGGACAGGAGCCCAGGTCTCCCGCGGTCCCTAAAATACACCCTCAGCTGGCGTCTGGACCCGGCGCCGGCAGCCACCACCCCGCGCAGGCGGGTGGCCGTCCACCTGGCTGCCGGGCCCAGAGGGTGCCAGAGCCCCTGCCCCCACCACCGGACACCTGGCTACCAGTGACGGCCGCCCGCGGTCACCTGAGTCCGTTTCCTCCCTGGGCTCAGTGCAGAGCTGGGCTTCCCCGGCTCCTGGGGCCAGGGAGAGGGCCAGAGGAGCAAGCACTTATTGAGCACCTCTGGTTGCTTCTCAGGGCCCCTGGCTCCCAGTGCCCACTGCACAGACGGCAGACGGAGGCTCCCCGGGGCAGAGCAGGCCGTGGGGGGCGGTGGCCGACCGGGTCCCCCAGTCCCTCCTGAGGCCCTTCCTCCTGCACCCCCAGGCCGCACCTCACGGCAGTGCTGTCCCTGACGCTGGGCACGAGGCACTCAGCAGGCCCCGTCCAGGCCGTGTCCTCGACGTATCTACCTCCCGTCCACTGGGGGGGGGGGCTCTCCCTGGACGACCTCAAGAGTGTTTAACCAGGGGCTTCGCTCCCTCCCCAAAGGAGGGTCTCCGTGCAGCTCTGCCCTTAGAAGCTGTGTGACCTCGGGCAAGTGGCCGCCCCTCTCTGGGCCTCTGCCTCATATCTGAATACAGGAGGAGGTCAGAGTCCCTTCCTGCCAGGACGGTGGAGGGACTTGAGGAGCCCAGCCGGGCAGGGAGGCCGGGGGTGGCCCAGCGGCAGCACCCGCCTGGCGTAGCGGAGCTCCGGGCCCCCACCCGGCAAGGAACGGAAAGGAAGGGAGGAGGAGGGTGTGTTGGGCCCGGCCTGGCACGCAGAGGGCACGTCCCCGCGCCCGGCGCGCCGGGTCTCCCCACGTCTCCCGCGCTCTGGGCGCCCCAGCCCCTCCCGCGGCCCGGGCTTCCTGGCCAGCCCACAGTGCCACTGCAGCGCGGCTGCAGGAGCTTGGCACCGTGTGAGGCGGGAACGGGAGGCCGGCCCAGCGGCGTCAGCAGATGGGCACCATCTGGGCTGGCAGCTGCCGGAGCGGGCGGGCCTGGCAGCCCCTCCCCCGCCCTGGCACGGTGCCCGCCCGCGCTTCGGGTTTCTCGGGCTGCCAGAGGGGGCAGGGAGGCCCGGCTGGGCGGCGGGCCCTGGGCAGCGGCTTCCCTCTGTGTCCTGGTTCCTCAGACTCCCACAGGCAGGGCAGGTCCTGGCCCTGCCACAGCCTCAGGCGGGCCCAGCCCCAGGGCCTTTGCACAGGCTGCTCCGGCTCCCTCTCCTCCTGCCAGCTCCCTCACTTCCTACAGGCCGCGTGTTAGGAGTGACCTCTCCTGGGAGGCCCTCCCCGGGCAGAGTTGCCTGGCTGCAGCCTCCCTGCCCTGTTCTGCCCTTGCCCAATGCCACCTTCTCTTCCTCTTGCCCATTCAGGTTGCTGGCTTCTTGCCCCGCTGCCCCGCCCCCTCAAGGGCACCCTTGGCCCACAGGGCCCCACGTGCCTCATGGCCCCAGCAGAGTCCCCAGAGCTGCTCAGGCTGCCCTGGGCACACACGTCCAGCCCTGGGAATCGGGCCCAGGGGCTTCCCGTGGCCGCCCACCTCCCCGCCCTCGGAAACCCCAGAGCGTCTCGTCACCGAGTCTCCCCGCCTGTCTGTCTGTCCTCGCTCACTCTGCGGCTCCAAGGCCCCGGTCCACTTTCCCGCCTGCGGCTGACCAGAGCCGCCCGCCCAGGCCCTGCGCCCACCCCCACCCCCACCCCCCGGCCAGGGCCACCGCAGGACTGACAGGAGCCAGGCGCCACGCTCTGGCCCAAATGGGACCCCTCCAGCCCTGGGGCAGGGAGGTGGTGGCTGTCCCCTGTCATCAGACGGACAGTCACTGAAGCTGGCCCGGCAGAGGACGGGGTCCTGGCACAGAAGTGGAGAGCCGGGTCAGCGTGGGCTCCTGCGGGGCAGCCTGTGGCCCGACAGCACAGCTCAGCCAGGAGGGGCCATGCCACGCTGGCCAGATGCCCGCTCCAGCGTCCACTGCCACTCCGTGGAGGGTGAGGCACACGGTGTGGGCAGCACAGGTGGGGCTGCCCGGGCCGCCCTCCTGGCCCATGATCACGGGACACGGCCCTTTCTTTGGGCCTCTCACGCTTCTCTGTAAAATGGGCCCAGGGTGACTCCGGGGGGCAGGGAGCCCAGGCGCTCCCTGGTCAAACCCACGGACCTGCAGCTGGACCCAGGGCCTGGACGTTGACCCAGAGGCTCTCTACGGGGAGGGCTCCGCAGGCAGAGGGACTGCCAAGGGACAGGACTGGAGACCACGATGCCCAGGTGGCAAAGGGCACTGGGACCGAGGCCAGTGGGCACAGCCTGCGGCCCATCCTCAGCCACGTGAGGGTCTCGCTGAGTGGCCACCCTGGTACCCGCTGCCTCTGTCTGTCTCGGCCCCCTCTGTCCACGGAGATGAGGCCCAGAGAGGGAGGGTGACTGGCCCCAGGTCACACAGGCTGCAGGCGGCGGAGCCGGAGGATCCGGCCCCTCTCACCCCCGGAGCCGGGCGCAGGCTGGGCCACTGCGGCAGGGATTCCCCTGGGGGATGGGCTGGGAACCAGGGAGGGCACAGCCTTGACCTTCTGCAGCCTCAGGGGAGGGAGGCTGACCAGACTGCGGCCAAGGCGTGGCCACTGGACAAGGTGTCTGGAGCCGGGCTCCGCTGGCTGCCGGTGGGGGCCGCGGGGGAGGCGCCCAGACTGTGCTGACGCCGCAGAAAACTGGCTTCGACATTTTATCAGCTCAGCGCCGAGGAGGAGGGGCGGGCCGCGGGGGAGTGGGGGGACAGGACCCCACGGCCCTGAGAGGCCGCCCAGGCCGCCCGCCGGCCCTCCACAGCTGGCCACCTCGAGGGGCTCTCGGCCCCCACCCCACTTCACTTCCGGCCCCAGAGAATTCCTGGAGGATCAGTGGGGGAGGCTGGGCAGGGGCTGGGGTCAAGGTCACCCCTGGGGAGTCCTGACCTGGTCTGTCCACTGCACTCCCCGACGACCAGACGCCCCCTGGTCCACCCCCTGCCTCAAGGGTGTCCTGCTGTCGGGGAGGGGGAAGGCGGGGACAGGGCACGCAGCCCGCCCTCGCACACCCAGCCCCACACGAGGACAGTCTCAGCTGACCCCCAGGCCGGCCAGTGCCCAGACTGCCACACACAGGGTCCTGTGGAATCCCCGCGGCGTCCCTGAGCTAGGGACCCTGAAGAGCTCCAGGGAAACAGGCTCGTGACCAGCAGCAGCAGGACCAGCCCCTTGGGGACGGGCCTGCACACGCCCTCACACCTCTGCCCAGGCTGCCTGCCCACCGTGGCGCCCGGCGTCCACTGTGCCTGGCCACCCCACAGCCCCGGCTCAGCCACACCTCTTCCTCCGGAAGCAGCCACCGTCTCCCTGTCTCGCAGACTCCGCTGGCCTGGGCTGGGCATCTGCTGGTGGAGCCGGGAGGCACTGGCCACACGGAGCCACACAGCCAGCGCCATGGCACCCAGCTGCCCACTCACATCGGGGACGGTGACCCCAGGGCTGCTGTGGGCCGCCTGAGTGGATGACAGGGGCCAAGACAGGCCCAGGATGCCCCGCCTTCTCCGGAGGCCCCAGGTGGCCTCTCCTCCTGCCCCTGGCCCTCCAGGACACAGTCATCAGAGACCTTGGGGCCACCACCGCTGCCTACCTCAGGCTGAGATCCGCAGCCCCCTCTGGGTCTGGCAGTGCCCTGCCAACCCCTCGGACTCTCTTGCTCCACCTCTCCCCCAGTCCCCAGAGCACTGGCCATGCCCTCTGCAGGCCGCCTCCTGCTGGGACCCCTGCCACTGTCGCCCTGGAGACCCCAGCGCCTCCCCCACTCCGGCGCCCCCTAAACCCCGCCCCTGGAGCTCGCCCCTGGACCCCGCCCGCCCCCGACCCGCAGGCGCCGCTCACCTCGCTCGCGCACGAAGTAGGCCAGGTAGAGGTCGAGCTCCTTGACGGCCACGCCGATGTGGTGCGGCTGCACGCAGAGCACCGGGTGGCCGCACTGCGCCGCCTTCACCAGGCGCTCGCCGTCCGTGCTCTCCAGCGGGATGCCCTTGAACAGGATCACCATGACCAGGTCCAGCCGCCACACCTTGTCGGCCTGGCGCAGGCAGTCGATGCGCCGCATCTTGCCCTTCTGGTCGGGGTTGGAGAGCACGCAGCCCGGCGCCTTCTTGCCGGTGATGGCCAGCACGAAGTCCTCGCGGCACTCGGGCCGGATGTCCTTGCGCAGCTTGGCCAGCAGCCGCGACGCCCACTTCTGCTTCACCTCGGCCTTCTCGCCCAGCAGCTCGTCCTTCACCGCGCGCTCCTCGTCCTTGGACATGCGCTTCTCGTGCTTCTTGAAGTACTTGCGCTTCCGCGCCTGCAGGTTGAACCAGGTGTAGGCGAAGGCGCGCACGTGGGGCAGCAGCGCCTCGATGAACGGGTGGAACTCATCCTGCGGGAGAGGCCACCGGTCAGCGGGCCGCGCCTGCTCAGGGCCACGGAACCCACGGCCCGAGGGGGCCGAGGCCGGAGCCAGGCCTCCCCGGACCCGACCTCCCTGGGCTCAACCCGGGCTGCAGCCCCGATGGTAAAGGCCTCACCGGAACGCAGCCCAGGCCCCCGACTCCGCGGCCATCGCTCTGCATTTTTGCGCAAAATTAGCCACACGTGAGATCTAGGCGAGGGCGTGGTCCAGTGGGACTTCACTGACAAAAGTGGACACCGGCGCCTTGGTCCTGGGCTCTGGTCTGCAAGCCCCTGCCCCAGACTGCCCAGAGCAGGACCAAGCAAACCGGGTGCTCAATGGTGCAGGGAACCAGGCTCCGCCTCGCCTCCCAGACCCCTGCTGGGCAGGCCCAGTGGGGACCGCCTCTGCCAGTTGTGACATCAACAAGAGCCTGGCAGAGGCACGGGCGAGGGGCCATGGAAGGGTGCAGGTTCCTGCACAGCCCCACGCCAGGGGCCACGCCAGCCCAGGACCACAGTGGTCACACACAGAAGGGGAGACCCCAGGCAGGCCTTGACCGTCCCCCAGCCCGCCCCACAGACCCACGTGCCCACGGGGAGCAGAGGCCAGGAGGCACCGGGACTTGCACTGCAGCTGCGCTTGTGCTCTGTCGCCCTGTCCCCCCATCTGGACGGGTCACTGAGCAGGGCCCGGCCACTGGGGCCTGGCACCTGCAGCCCTGTGACCTTCCGGGCAAATAGCCCCAGCCCCAGTGGCCCTCCAGGACTGACCCCTGCCGGTGGGAGGGGCCCACTCCCCATTGTTCAGAGAGAAACACTGAGCGCAGGGAGTGCCCGCGCTGGGCCCTGGCCTTGCAGGGGGACCCGAGGGGAGCTGGGAACTGCCTCCTGGCGCCTCTCGGGGCACCGATCCCACCGTCCCCCTGGGCCACCGAGCACCCCCTCCATGCTGGCCACTGTGGATCTTGCTGCTCGGAGGGCGCACTGCCGTCGCGTTCCCACGGCCTGACCTCAGGAGGGGGAAGGCCAGCTCTCCTGCCCAGAGCCGACGGGACCCGAGGCCCGAGGGCTGGAGACAGGAGCGGTCACAGCCTCTGGGCCCTGTCCACCTGCGGCCTGCTCCGTCTCCCCTGGGACTGCCTCGGCCACCAGGTGCTGGAGGGAGGGGACATGGGATCTTGCCTATCGCCGAGTCTCCCAAAATAGCCAAGGCCTGGGGAGGCCAGGGCGGGGCAGGATGGGCCGGGCCGGTACCAGCTCAGCTCCCCTCCAATGTCCCCTAGAGTGTGAGTCACCGTGACAGCTGTGGCCGGGACTGGACCTCAGGGCCCTTTCCCACTGCCTCTCCTCCTCCAACCTGACCAGCTGAGGCCACCCACCCTGTCCCCATCCGCCTCCCAGGGTTTCCTGGGTCTGGATGCAGGAGACATCGGAGACCAGAGAGGGGGAGCTCTTTGTCAGGGGCACACAGCTGGACCAGAGCCCAGGCCACCTAGCCAGAGAAGAGGCAGGAAACTGTGGGGCCCGGTCACTGGCCATGGAAGGCCCAGGAGGGCAGGAGGCCCGGGCAGCAGCATCCCTGCAGGCAGTGGCTTCCGCCCCAGCCCAGGGCTCACTGGAGCCCTGTTGAGCCGCGCTGGCCGGTGGCTGGGATAGGGGTCCGCATTCCGTCCCTGGACCTTCCCTCTGGAGCCTCTCCCCCTGAGCCCCTCCCTGAGGTCCAGCTCTGCCCTCCCTGTCGAAGCCCCCCACCTTCCTGGGAGAGGTGCCAGGGAGGCGGGCAGGGGTGGGGCCCACGTCACAGGTGACCCCAGCTGGCCATGGAGTCAGGAAGACAAACACGCTGTAACTGGGTCAGGGACCGCTGCCCGGTCCTCCCTCGGCCTCTGTGGGAGTCAGACCAGGTGAGCAGCAGGGCCAGGCACTCTACACGACCTACAACGGCCAGGGGTCTGGTCCCCAGCACCGCCGATGCCCACAGGCCACCGGGCAGGGAGACAGCAGGGCCAGCAGCGGAGGGGCTCTGCACTCCACAAGCCCTGGCCGCCGTCCCCAGGCCTCTGCAGGCAGCGTGACCGGCTGGCCCAGGCCTCCTCCACTCACGCGGGGCCCCAGGGCAGGGTCTCAGCCCAGCCTGTCACCCCCTCCCCAACCCCGGGTCCCAAGGCTAAGGCGCCCACTGGCAGGGAGGGAGGCAGGGTGGTGCTGGCTCCATCTCCTGTCCGTGTGACCCAGGAGCAAACGGCCACCCACAGGGGCCTGTCTCTCCTTCTGTACAACTAGAGGCCAGGGACGTGGCGGGGCGTGGGCACCTGCCTGCTCTGGAAGCAGAGATGCCAGGCAGCGGAGGGACAGGGATGGACCTTTCCCAGAAACCCCAATTTGGCTGGAACTTGCTGGCCAGAGAACAGATGCTGGGAGGTGGACACTGGGGTCCAGGCCTTGCTGAGCCCCCCATATTCCCCGGCAGCAAACCAGGATGTGAGGCTTCGTGCCCTGTCTCCACGCCTGCTGAGCCCATATCCCGCACTCCTATGCATCCGTCAAAGCCTTAGTTCCAATGTCCTCTTCTCCAGGTGGACGGCCAGCTCAAGGTCAGGCCACTGGCGAGTGGCAGTCTGCGTTTCTGCAACCTTGGACGATTCCTTCCCCCAGGCTCAGCGCAGCAGAGCTCCTGACGCTGGACCCCACGAGGGAGGGAGGCATTGGGCTGCGGTTACCAGGGCCTCTGGGTGCCTGCCCCTGAGTGGTGCTGGGCACGGCTGTGACCCCACTCACTGGGATCCGGACGTGGGGCAGGGGTGGATGCTGAGCAGAGCGCTCTGAGGGCATCTGGAGGAGTGGCGGCAGGGAGCCCTAGGGGAGGGGTTAGGTGAGGAGCCCAGAAGGTGTCTTGCAGAAGAGGACACTTGAATGAGGACCTGAGGGATGGCAATGGGGGAGGGGTTTTGAGGTGGAGGAAGCTGTGCAAAGTCCCTGGGGCACAACTGAGCCTGGAGGCACAGCAGGGGCAAGGGGACTGTGGCTGGAGCAGGGGGAGGAGGGAGGTGGGAGGGGACAGGGGGGTGGTGTAGGGTTCCGGGGGCAACCGGGGAGAATCTGAGTGAGTCCAGAGAGTGGAGACCCCTGCCAAAGTGGCCCCGAATCTCCCCCCACACCCCTCAGTGTCCCTGGAGAGGCCTGAGGCTGAGCCAAGGCTCAGGCAGGCGGAGTCTGCGGTGTCAGCTCTGGGGACAAGCTTGCCTCTACTGTCCAGAGGAGGCTGGGGTGTCAGAGCTGAAGTCTCCGCCCAGCATCACACAGCCAGAGGGTGCCCAGCTGGACCCGTCTCCCTATCCTGACCCCCAGCCTCACTCCTGATGCACACAAGCATCTGAGCACACAGCACGGCCCCTCGGCCGTGGCTCCGGCCACCGGGGCTGCCCGTCCTCTCTGAACCCCACGCCATCGTCTGCCTGTCACTCCTCTGCATGCCCAGTGCACGGCTGTGTCCATCTGGGTGTCTGACAGAGAGACCAGAGGCCCCACAACTGTGCTGGGCCACCCTGGGCCACCCTGACCCTCTCACAGGGCCCAAAGCTGGGGTAGCGCCGAGCAGAGTGACAGAGTGCACACTCGGCACAGCAGAGTGGCGGACAGTGCTGAGGGGGAGGACAACTGTTAGCCCAACAATGCCCCGAGGGCTGCAGCTCTCATGTGGCACCTGCTGCATGCCAGCACTGTCCTGGGAAGACCTGGGAGAGACTCATGTCCCACTTGAAGTGGGTGCCCAGGCCCCGGAAGGCCAGACCCGCCCCCAGCCGGCAGAATCTGTCATTCATGCAAGAGGCATTTATTGAACACCAACTGTGTGCCAGACCCTGCACCGAACACCTCCAGTGTTCCTGCAGGCTGCCCTGTGGTGGAGGCAGCGGGTGAAACAGTCCGGGGCAGGTGGGGCCTGAGGTCACATCCCCAGAGTTGCAAAACTGGGGACAAGGACAAGTGGATTCCGTGCATCCTGAGCAAGACCTTCACATGCATCTGAAGGATACGCCGGGTCTGCCCCGCGCCCCCACCAGGGCTGCGTCCTGCACCAGGGCTGCGCAGGCTGCGGCGGGGCGTGCGGCTGGGGGAGGCGGCTGCTCTGCGGGCGGGCGCCGGGCTGCGGGTCGGGGCGCCCGGGTGGGGGGCAGCCCGCGGGGCCTGCGGCCTCCAGCCGGCGGACACAGCCGTGTTTCCCATCCATTTAGTGCACGACAGGGAGGGAGGCGGCTCTGGCAGGAAGAGGGAGCGAGCGGGGAGAACGCTGACTCGCCAGAATCCAGCTCGGTGATTTACAGGGAGCCGGCCCTGGCTCCACGAGGCACCTCGCCCGCCGCAGAGAGGGGAGGGGAGGGGGGGAGGCGCAGAGACAGGGGGACACAGGAGGAGGGGGGTCAGGGGGAGCTGGCCTCTGTGAGCCCCACCTGCCCAGGCCAAACAGCCAGATGGGCAGCAGCCCCAGATCCTGGCCCCACAGCCGTGCTGTGCCACCCTGGGCGGGCCCTGACCCTCTCTGAGTCTTGGCCCCTCTCCCAGCTGCGAGGTGCTGGGGCTCCCTGGTCCTGCATGACCCCTGATGCCCCTCCAGAGCCCGCCCCGGGCTGGACGCAGGCCTCCTGCCTCCCCATCTCCCCTGGCACTCAGCAGGGGCCTGTAAGGAAGGCTTGGCCAACCCAACAGGCCGGCGCTCTCCCCCAGCCTCAGTGTCCACGCTGAGACATGGCCGTCAAAAGGTGGGGGCCAAGGGGGTGAGGGAGGGTGAATGAATGAGGGAGGGACGGCGGCCGAGGTGGCCCAGGCCCAGCGGGGCCAGGGAATCCTCTTGCTGGGCAGGGCAGCCAACAGGGATTTGGCCCCAAACCCGGAATAACTAACGTGGCGGTGGCGGCGGGCGGGAGGCCACCTCCCCGCCAGCAGGATTTATGGAAATAACGGCTCCGGCTCCGCAGTTCCTCTTAAGAGTAAAAGTGAAAAGGCACTTGAGTCACCGCTGACCGACCGGGAAAGGCTCCCAGAATCCTCCAGGGCTGCCCGCTGCAGCCCCGTCCCCCCCTCCCCGCAGGCCGGCCGGTGGCACAGCGCGGGCTGGCACCAGGCACTGCCCCCGCCCCCCCCCCCCAGGCCTGGGCTCCCCAGAAGGATCCGGGCCGGATCAGCTAAAAGGGAGCTATTTTAGGTTGGACTCAGGTTGTGAAATTAGCCATGTAGGAGACCCAGAGAGGACAGGAGGGAAGAGGGGGGCAGGGAGGAGCGAAGAGGGACCCTGGTGGAGAAAGAGAGGCAGGGACAGAGGCAGAGAGGGACCACTGTGAGGGACAGGAGAGGAAGCTCAGGTTGAGCCAGCCGCAGGGAGCCGGCTGCAGGACTGCACTTGGACCACAGAGGACCCAGAGGGGGTCCCAGGCTCCTGTGCAGGGCAGGGTGACCAGGGGAGGGTCTCAGGGGAGCCCCTGAAGTGGGGACCCCCGGCCCGGGCTCTCTCTCGCCTGTGTCTCCCCATCTCTGCCCCGTCTCGGGGCTCTTCACTCAGACCTGGATCTTTCGAGCCCCTCAGTTGTCCCCCTGGCTGACCCCACCCTGCTCCTGGGGAAACTGAGGCACAGTCGGCACAGCAAGTTCTTTGGGGCAAGGCTAGGCTGTCCCCTCCCCCAAGGCAGCGTGGACGCAGGCCTGTCCCTGGACCAGCCTGTCGGGGAATTCCACAGCAGCAGGCCCTGGAACAGCCTCCCCTGGTGGCCCTCCAGCCACCCACTGCAGGGAGCCAGGGAGGGGAGGCAGAGAGTGAGGACCGGGCACCACTCACCACCTACTAGGTGCAGAGGCTTCAAAGCCTGCCCAAGGCCACACAGCAGGCCCACCTCGGAACCCTCCCTCCGCCCTCCTGGGGGGGGGGGGCTTCAAGGGGACACCTGCCCTGGCAGCCCTCCTCCCCAAAGCTGCTCAGAAAGGAAAAGGGGCAGGGGCTCACCAAGGTCACCAGGGATCACAGGAGGCCTGACACCCCCAGCCCAGCTCCCCCCTTCACTGCGGGGACACCTGAGTGGCAGCTGGAGGGCCGGTGAGAACCACCCTGAATGGGGACTCCAGGCTCATGCATGGGGGACCTGGGCAGGGACCTGAGAGCAGCCAGGCTCCCTCCAGGGACCCCTGCAGCCTGCGCTGGCTCTCTGCTGCACCTGCCTCAGTCTTGTGACACCTGGGGAAACTGAGGCTGGCACCCCACTGGCCTAAAATCGCACAGCAAAATTGGAGGGGGTGTCCAGCTGGAAACCACATGGTCCTGGGGGCCTCTGGAGGCAGTGGGGGGCCAGGAGTCCCCTGGGGAGTGGCCTGGGACAGGGCAGCCACCTCCTCCCCACACACCCCCTGGGTCACTGCAGAAGGCTCAGCCCAGGGCAGTCTGGGAGTGCGGCCAGGGGTGAGAAGCTGCTGCGGGAGGGGACAGGGGCAGGTGCCCGGCTGGCGAGGGCGCGCAGCTCCGCAGTGCCAGGCCAGGCCCCGCCGCCCGGCCTCCTGGCCTCCCCGCTGCTCCGGCCGCTCCGCTCAGGCAGCTCAATAATTCAGAATCGATGCGGCGAAAATACCGGGAGGGTGCTGGGGGTGGGGCGGCGGGGCAGCCGGACGTCAGAGCACCCTCCCCGCCCCCGCGCTCCAACTTCGCGCGCCCCCTCCCCCTCCACGCACACGTGGGCCAATAATGGGGGGGAAAGGCGCCCGAGGGCTGCGGTGGCGGGTCACCACTTGGGCCGGGGGAGGTGGGGACCACGCAGAGGGATGCTCTTCTCAGCACAGCTGGGGAGGCCCAGCGTCCAGCCGGGACCCCTGGGTTCCTTCCTGGAGGCGGCAGGCGCCTCGCGCACAGCCCAGCCTCCGCCGCGCCGGGGGCTCTCCCTCCCGACCTTCCCGAGCGCCGGGGGCAGCGCGCCCCGAGTGGAGTGCAGGGAGGACGCGGCTGCAGCCCCAAACCCGCGCCCAGGAACGCGAGGGGTCCCGGGGGGCGGTGGGCGAGGCCGGGGTCTCGACTTGGGGTCCAGGGTGGGGGTCTCGGCCTAATGGATCCTCCGATCCTCCACCGGACCTGGGCCCCGAGGAGGGGGCACCGGCCCGGGTGGCGGGAGGGACGCGCGCCTTTTTCGACCCGCCGCCGCCAGCTTCCAAACTCCCGGGCCGGGCCGCGGGGGCGCGGGGCCGGGGGCGCGGGCTGGGGGGCGCGTACCTGGGTCAGGCAGAGCGGGGACGAATACATCCCGGGCGCGGCGGGAGGCGCAGGGCGGCCGGAGCGGGCGCGCGGAACTTACTGAGTCATTTTTCCAGCCCCCCCCCCCCCCCCCCCCGCGGCGCGCTCGGCTCGCCGCCTCCCGCGGCCGCCGCTCCTCCCTCCCTCGCTCCCTCTCTCCAGCGCCGCCTCCCTCGGTTCCCCGTCTCTGTCCGCGTCTCTTCCTTTCCTGCCCCCCCTGTCTCCCTGTCTCTGTCCCTCCCTCTGGCAGCCTGTCCTCTCCCTCCCCCCAATTTCTCTCTCCTCCCACCGCGAACCTCCCACTTCTCAACATCCAACTTTCAAAGAAACGAGGGAAAAAAGAGCGCGAGCGAGGAAAGACCCCCCCACGTCCCGCGAGCCCCCAGCGTTGCTAGAATTACCCGTCCCCACCCCGGGTCTGGGACCGCTGCCCGGGACCCACGGACCCGACCGCAGCGGGTCCCCTGGGGCTGCCCACCGGGGTCAACTGGGAAGGTCGGGGCCGGGCTGGTGGTGGACCCCGAGTGTCAGAGGTGGAGGTCCAAGCGCCCCCCACTCCCCCCCGCCCCGAGCTGGCCGGGAAGTTGCAGGAACGAGCCAAGGGGGGAGGGAAAGAATGAAGAAGTGACGTGCGCAGAGGCCGGCGGGAGCGCGCGTCTTTCGCCTTAAAGATGTACGACCGACAGGACGCACCGCAGGGGGGGCGTCCCAGGACACCCTCTCTCCCTCCGGCCCCCAGATGCAGACACGGGCTGCAGTTCCGGCGCTGGAGAGGCTTGGAAACGACGCCCCCTCCTTTGGCCAGAAGAGCTTCCACTAATGGAGGGGCCTCCAGAAATCTGTTCCGGCTCAGCCAGTGCCAAAGGGGTGGGGGCAATTGGCCTCGCCCATATTTCTCCCCAGACCCAGGATGACGGTGGCCAAGCAGGAGGCTGGCTTGCCAGATGAACCCTCAAGGCCTCATTCCCCAGCTCCAGCCCAAAAGGACGGCCCATTTTGCAGCCTGGGAAAACGAGGCACAGGGAATGTGGACTTGGAACCAGGCCACCTGGCCCCAGAATCCACATTCTTAGAGCGCTGCAGCTCTCGCTCTGCAAGAGAGGCACAGGCCATGTCCCCAGAGTGGAGGCCCCCAGGGTGTGTAAGGCCAGCTGGGTCCTCCCCAGGCTCACACTCTCCCAGCCCGTCTAGAGGCTGCTGCATCCCTCATCCCCACCTCAGGTGTCCTCCTGGCAGAGGGGTCTGTGCACAAGAACAAACAGCACGACAGCCCGGACCTTCTCAGAAGCCCACTCAGACCCCCCTGGAAAGCCTGCCCATTTGACTCAGCATTCTGAGCTGGACCGGACCTTCTCCCCAGCCTGGGGCAGCTGCCCAAGCTCAGGGCCAGGTGCCTGCAGCACTTCCCTGTGGCACGGGAACCCGGGGAACACCAGCACCTGCTCAGGGTTGTGAGCCAGGAGGTAGCAGGACCCCACAGCCCCTCTTCCCCGGCCCCCCGAGACTCCCCACTGCATGGGGTGACTACTACCCAAACCATCCTGCACTCCATAGATGCTTTTCTTTTAAAATTCACTGTGCAGCTGGGGAGGGGGGTGGCACTTAAAACCCCAGGATGATGGGGACGGGTGTCTGGGGATCCAAATGCCAACCTAAGGCCTATTTTATTAAAGGTACATACAAGCACATACAAGGTAAACCCTCGAATGCACCCAGAAGCTGAAGTCCCCCAGCTCCCCTGCAGCCTGCGTCCAGCAGGGTGGGTCCCCCTCCTGCAGGAGGGCTCCTTTTGAAGGTAAAGTTTGGGGTACACAGATGGCCCTTGGGAAGCCTCAGCTTCCTCATCTCAGGACACACCTCAGGCTGGACTGCTGCAGAAATGTTAATACTCCTGCCCGGAGGGTGGGGGCAGCTGCAGGTGGGAGAGGCTCCACAGCTGCCCACCTCCTCACTCGGTTTGGTGCAGGGTGGCTGCTGCCTGGTGAGTGTCTCCTCTGGCCAGCGGCTTAACTGTTCCCTGCCTCAGTTGCCCCCTCTGTGAAATGGGGTGAAGACCGTTCCTGCCCCTCTGGGCTAGGGATAAACCAGCCAGTGCCCAGCCTGTGGTGGTTTCCTAAGAAAGCAACTGGCTGATCTGGACCTCAGTGCGGGGACAGGAGTGGGCACAGGAGATACCAGAACGTGGCTCATCTGTTGAAAAATGAAAATGCCGTCTCCCCCTCTCCACCCCTGCACCCTCCTGTAACTGTCCCACAAAGAAGGTCACCCCCAACAGTAGTGCTCCTAGCCAGCTTCAGGCTCGGCCTCCATGCCCGTCTCTGGAGATTCTGCTGAGGCACTGAGGCCGCGGCAGGACGCAGCGGTGGGGAGCAGGGCTCCTCCGTGGGCCACTCAGGGCCCAGCCAAGAAGCAGCCCAAAGCCTCACGTCCCCAGCACTGCGGGCATTTGTGGGGGGCCATTCTGGGTGCCACAGGGCATGGAGCAGTATCCCTGGCCACTGCCCAGGCCAGGAGCATCCCTTCCCCAGATGGACCACCAGAACCGACCCCAGACATTGTCAAGTGCACTCTTGGGCAGAGACATCCCGGCTACAGGCTCAGCAAGAAGCTCACAAACCTCAGTGAGAATCTTTTTTTCTTCACTACACACGCCCACCAAGTGCACAGGGTCCTTTATGACAACACAAGTGTGTCCCTTCTGCAGATGCCAGGGCCCCTACACGAACACGCACACACCCTTCACTGAGGATGAGGTGTGTCCCTGAAGTGAACATGCGTGTGCCATTTATACGAAGGCACACGCGTGGGCTTGGGCTCGTCGCCGAGCTGGTGGAACCTGGCCTGGCTCTAGGTTAGGGCTCCCCTCCAGCACCCCAGCCTCACAGGGGTCTTCCTGAGACCTGGGCCTGCCCTCTGGCAAGTGCTCACACCCAGAGGTGTGGCAGGTGGGTCTGAACCTGGGGACATTAACACAAAGACCTCCAGCTTGACTTTGGATACTTCCGATCCTCTTCTGACGACTCCAAGGGCTCGTGTAATAAAGAAACAAACACTGAGGGCCACTCAGGGCAGCCAGAGACCCTGGGGACCCTCACAGCGGTCCCACGGGGCACACCCTGCCAGGTGTGCACCTGCTGACCCCACCACCTCTCCCCCCCCTCGCAAGGGTCCATGGGAGTTGCATCATTCAGAGGAGGAATGTCAAGGTCTTCAGTCAAGGTGGGACGTGACACTGGGCTGATACACACATGCACACCACAGACACACACACGTCACAGGCTCAGAGACAGACAGGAGACCCAACCTGACACAGTCAGGCGGAGACACAGACTCATGGAGGAACAGACCCCCCACTGGGAGCAAGGTCTCTAGACCTGGCCTCAAACCCCACCCAGAGCAGAGCCCCACAGGCCCCCCAGGTCCCCGCAGGACACAGGCACACAATGGCCTCACAACGCCCCACAGCACAGCTCTTCTCAACCACAGGGGGACAGAACTGCCCCCAACCACACCAGCAGCCACAGACACACACCACAGTCACACTCCACAGGACCATACACTCCTGTGAGCATACACGCCCCACCGTGGACCCCCGTGGTGTTCACACAGGCAGTGGCAAGTCACACCCTCACCAGCACACACCTCTGCCCCCCCCCAGGATGACAGCCACCTCCTCCCCCTGGGCCTTGCAGGGACACCCAGGGGCAGGGGAGGGGTCGAGGGTGGGGACAAGTGTGGGTGCTGCGCCTGTGTGCATCCATCTCCAGGTGTGAGCGGGAGTCTGTGTGTACCTGTGTGTGTGCAGCTCTGTGTGTGCGGGGGGGGGGGGGGCATACCTGGGCTCTGAATGTGCCCCACACACAGCACGAGGGGGGTGCAGCCTGGGTGTGTCTGGCTCTGCGGGAGTCCCTGGGGGGCGACCCTGAGTGCAGGGAATTGTCCTGGGACCCTGGTGTGTGTGTGTGTGTGTGTGTGTGTGTGTGTGTGTCTCTCTCTCTCTCAGTGGGCCATGGCAGGGCTAGTTTTCTCCCCTTCCCAAACCCATCCCCAATGGGATGGGGTTTCAAAGAAAAAAAGCTGAGACTCTGGCCTGGCCTTGAGGCTTTTATACTTAGAAAATTATATAAAAACGCGCCGGTGGGGGCAGCGCGGATTCCCCCAGGCGGGGAAGAACTCAGCGACCGCTCTGCTTCTGGTCCACCCGGGGCCAGTGTGCAGGCAGGCCTGGGGGCGGCCCCCGCGCCACTCGGGTCTCCCCAGCATAGGGGTCTCAGGGCTCTCCTTGGCCACCCCCGGGGCCTGTCCTAGCCCCACACCTCGGCAACCGCCCTCCCCCAGGGACCTCCACAGCCGCAGAGGGAGGGAGGAAACCCCGCCGCCCCGCCCCCTCGGAGCAGGTCCCCGCGCACGCGCAGCCCCTGGGTGATCGCGTCCCGGCGCCACCTCGCGCCGGAACCTCAAGCCAGGACCACCTTGGGCCCAGCGGATGGGGGACCCTGAGGCTGGGGGAGGTTAAGGGGTCTTAAAGGGGTGAGATGAGGGAAAGCACTCTGCAAAGGCAGAGGAAGGGCCTGCCCCGCCCCCAGCAGCCCCGGCTCCAGGAAAAAAGGAACTGGGGAAGGGGGGCCATCCCCAGGGACACTCAGCGCCCGAGTCACACGCACACAGCGACACCCTACAGTCTCCTGGGACGCAGCCACACGACAGTTTCCCACTCACCAACAATATTCCCATCCCACAACACACACACGGACACAGCACGGTCACCCAGGGACACATGGCCCCAGGGACACACACAGTTTCACAAGACCGTCCCGCTGGGACGCCCAGCACAGCCGCCGAGTTACCCAGACGCACAGGCTGTCCCATAGCCACACAAAGCTCTGACACACACAGGCAACACAAAACACACGTGGATACGCACACATGGATGCATAAAGCAGAGGACGCGTCGCGACCCGCGGACCCACGGACAGGTACCGGACCACTCAGCCGCACAGACCGCGGACGCTCCCACGGATTCGCGGGCTGGTGGGTCCAGAAGCCCAGGAGCCCCCCAGGCACCCCTCGAGATGCAACGCTACGGAGCCCGCGGACAGGACACCGGGATCCCCAAGTGCAGTCTCTGCCACTCCCGGCCTGGGGTGCGCTTGCCAGGGACCTAGGGATCCCCCGGGGCTGGGACCCCACGCGCGCCGCAGCGGGACCCGGGTCAGCAGGGGGCGGGGTCCGGGCGGCGGGAGGGCAGGCCCAGCGGCCGGCCCTGCGCGGCGCCGAGCACGGCCGCCCGCCCGGCTCCAAGTTCAAGGCGCCCGGCAGCGGCCGCGGCGCGCTCTCCGCCCCTCTCCGCAGCGGCCATTTTCCGCTAGCTGACGCGCCGCGCTCGCCCGGGCCGGGGCACCCCGCTGAGGCCGCCGCGACCCCCGGCCCGCACGGCCGGGACCCGCACCCCCTCCTCCGCCCCGGCTACCCCCGGGCTGCGCACTGGAGGGTCGTGCACCAGGGCCGCGCCCTCCGCCTCGGGTCTGGCCCGGGAGGGAGCGGGAGGCCGGCGGGGGGGGGCCTTCTCCCCGGAGCCCCGCCCTCCCCGCCAACTCCGCGGCGCCCGCGAAGGGCCCCCCACTTGGGGTCCCCCGCTGCTCCCCGCGCGCCAGCTCCGCCCCCTGCGGGGGAATCGGCGGGTGGGGGTCCGGCGGCGACGGGCAAGCGGAGAGGGGGTCCCCGCATCGAGCCGCTCCTCCGGGAGGCCCCTGCCTCCTGCCCCCCCAGACCTTGCAACTTTCGCCCGGAGCCCACGCACCACCCCAAAAAGTCCCCGGGCGAAAACGAAAGTGGGGGCGGCGACGTACCATGGCGCTGCTGCGAGGAGGCGAGGCCGGCGCCGGAGCGAGCGCGCTCGGTCCCCGGCGAGGGGGGGCCGGAGGCGGCGGGAGGAGGCGGCGAGGGAGGGCGCGCGGGGGAGGGCGCGAGCGCGCGAGGGAGGGGGCGCGCCGCGCCCGCCCCCCCCCCCGGCCCGCAGGACCCTCCCCTCGGCCCGCCCTCCCCCCGGTCCCGCGCGCCGCCCGCGCTCAGGCTGCTCCCCGCGCCGGCTCCGGCTGTGGCGGCTGGTGCTGTGGCTGCATCCCGGGCCCGGCCCGGCCAGCGCCGAGGGAGGCCCAGCAAGCGGCCGCCGCGGCGGGTCGTGGGGCCCCGGCCCGGTTCGCTGCGGAGAGAGGATCCACCTTCGCGCGGCGCGCGCGCGCTCGCTCACACACACACACACACACACACACTCGCGGGGGACGGGGACACACGCGGCCGGCCTCCGCGACTCCGACACGGACACACACCGCGCACTCGGTGCCTGAAGCGTGTTACATACACAGCCCAGGGTGTCACCCAGACACCGGGACCGGGCTCACAGCCCGCGGGATGTCGCGGACACGCACCTCCTACAGGATTCCGCGAACACAGACGCACGCCCTCAGGCTGCGGGTTGTCACCTAGGGACTCACAGACTGACAGTCACAGAGACACTCAGACCTAGACTTGACCCCCGCACCGACCCCAGACCCCTCCCCCAGCTGCCCGGGCCCTGGAGCGCAGGTGTCCCGGATACACAGTTACACACAGGCACGGCGGGGACAGACGGGGACACAGACAGACTTGGACACCAAGGGCGACAGACCTGGAGGCGGGGGTCCCCTGGGGGTCCCGCAGGGGCTCCAGGCGGGGGCGGGGGGCGAGCGCCGCGGCCCTGTGGGTGTGGGGGGGCGGGCGCCCCCTCCCGGGTCAGGATTAATGGCGAAGCCTCCGCAGCGGGGGCGGGGCCGGGCCGAGGCGGGTCAGCACCCCGCCCCTGCCGCGCGGGCCGCCGCGGGCCGGGAAGCGCTGCCGCAGCGCCCCCCCAGCGCTCTCCCGCAGCCCCCCCTCCTCGGGCCGCCGCAGAGCAGGCGCCGCCCCCTCCCCCAGCTCTGCGTCTGGCGCAGTGAGCGAGGTGCGTGGGGTCCAGCTCCCGCCGAGAGTTGGACAGGCGGCTGCCGAGGTCGCCCTGGGGTCTGGCTTTCCCTGCCCACCCACGACCCCAGCCGTTCCCCCCTGGGGCTCCGATTTCGGGGGACCCTTTGTGGAAGCAGTTCCCTGCTCTCCTGGCGGGACTCTAGGGTGGGGGGCGGGAGGAGAACCAGGCCCGGACAGCCCGGCGACAGCTTTGCGGAGTCGGGGGACTCCTGGAAGTTGATCCTAGGTGCAGCGGGGGCTGCGGGGCAGCTCGGGGGCTGGGCGCTGTCCGGCCACTGGGCCACTGCGCCGACAGCAGCTCTGCCTACCCAGTAGTTGCTCAATAAGTATCAGCCACGTGGTCAGTAGCCATCCACCAGGAAGCCCTGGCCACGACGGCTCTTGAGACGCTGAGGTGTCCTCGTGGCGCCTGGACATTCTGCCCCTTTCCAGGAGGAATGTCTGAGGCTTGAGAGGTGAACTCCCATCCCGGTGGGGGGGGGCGACCCCCCCAACGCCAGGAACCTGAGGACCCTCGCCCTGACTTTTCTCCTGGTTTCTGGCTGGCGGGGGCAGGGCTGCTCACTGGAGACCCCTCCCGCTGCTGTCCCCAGTGGGCCTCTGCTGACCCCCTGTCTTGCCTGTGGAACTTGGTACCTGGAAGAGGACAGCGGACAAAGAGGAGGGAAGACGAATTGTCAGGGGCAGTCATGGGGACACAGAGCTGCGGTCCCAGGCCTCCACTGACTGTCCCCTCGCCTTCTCCATGAAGTCACCCTTGGGCCTGACAAGCATCTGGGTGCTTGCTGTGAGTTCACGCCCTCAGCCTCTCGGCAGCTCAGCGCCCTGTGCCCATCTCAGGAACACGGAGACCAGCTCTCAGAGAGGTCAGGCTCTTGCCCGAGGTCAGCTAGCAGGAAGTGGTGGTCGGAGGGCACCAGGTGGGGCGTCTTTGGGATCTGAATAGGCTCAGAATCTGCACCTCCACCCCCAAAATCAGGCCCTGGTTTCTCCCTCTTCCTTTTTTGTTTTTTGCACTGGGGATTGAACCTGGGGCCTGACCGCCGCGCCCTGTCCAGCCCTGTTTTGTATTTAGAGACAGGGCCTCGCTGAGCTGCTTAGCACCTCTCCATCGCTGAGGCTGGCTTTGACCTGGTGATCCTCCTGCCTCAGCCTCCCCAGCCGCTTGGATGACAGGCGTGGTCACTGTGCCTGGCGAGATGGTCAGTGCACCCATGAGAGAGGCCCAGCCTCACCAGAGATCCAGAAAACGTGGGACATTCCCTCCCACTGACCCCCTGTGTCTCCCTGCCTGTCTCAGGACCCACCTTCCATCAGACAGAGGAGGAAACCAGGATGCCCCTTCAACCCTTGGACGTGAGTGTCCAAGCTGGTTGGTCACCAGCTCTGTCTCACATGGTGAGGGACACAGCCAGCTGCGCTTGTGCCCCTGCAGCTGACCCCCATCTCTGCGGGCCCAACCTACCATGGATCGAAAATATTTGACAAGAACCGTGTCTGTTCCAAGCATCTTTCCCTCGCCACCGGACGGGACAGTACAGGGTGCCGTGTACGGTCTGTTGGGCCCCCGGCGAGCCCAGGGACAGCCCGGTGGTGGGAGGAGTGAGCAGGTTGCAAATACTGCAGCTCTGTGCTCAGGGGACAGGGCCATCCCCAGCTTGGGCGTCCAGGGGCAAGAGGACGGGAGCCAGTTCCCAGAAGATGCCCAGGATCCCCTCGTCCTTACACTGGGTTCGCCCTTCTTCCACCCTGGGATATTCCCAGGAGGCAAAATGACCAGCCGACGTGTAAGGTCCAGCCTTACAAGAGCTGGAGAAAGAGGGACAGGATTCAGAACGCACAGTGCTCTGGCACTCATCAAAGTCAGCAAAGATGTTTAAATTGATAAAACCCCATGCTGGTGAGGATGTGGTGAAACCGGCATTTTCAAAACTGCTTAGAGGTAAGTGTGGGCATGGGCTGGCAGAGCCGTTTGACATGCGTGGCACAGGCGAAGGCAGGCCCAGGCGGCACTGTCCAGCTCCCAAGAGTCTTCCCTAAACTTGGAAAAGGCAAGGATGCCCTAAAGATGTTCATTGTCATATACTCTCAGAAATTGAAATGAATCCGTGTTCTCTGTCTGAGAACGGTCCCTCTGCGCTGTTTCAGTCACCTGACCACGCCTTATGAAGACCTGGGCCGCAGACGCAGTGTTCCTGTTGACACTCCATGTCCCTCTGTGTTTTGTGCCTTAAGAGGGACTTTTTAAAAAAACCTCCAAGAGTCAGTTTTGACCCTGTTAAGAGAGCTCTGAGCTGTGGTAATGGGGTGCTGCCGGGGGTTGTCACAGCCTTAGAAACCAGCGCAGGTCCGATAAGGAGAGGGCAGACAACATCGAAATGTGAAAAGGCTCATCACAAAAGGCAGAGCGTGGCGGTCAGCAGGAACGTGAGAGGCCCAGCCTCACCAGAGGCCGAGAAGATGGGCAGTGAGATCCCAGCGGGGCCTCCACTTGCTCCCCTCTCTCTGGCCCCACGATAAAGTGTCCACCGCTGTCAGCGTCGGAGCCGTGGGTGCCCAAAGGACTTCCACACACGACCACTTTGAAAAACGGACGACGACCCCAGCACTGGCCATTCACGGGCCTCGGACCCAGCCTTTCCTCACCTGCCCCGGAAGCCCTTCCCTGGACACTCCTCACGGAGCCGCCGAAGGCCAGCCCGGCTGACCGGGAGCCCATCTAGAGGGAGGGAGAAGTGCACTGTGGGAAGCTCACCAGCCAGGGCCACCGGCCTCAGGGAAGCAAAGAGCTGACCCAGCCTGGCCACGGAGCGCGCGGTCGGTCGCCGGCCTGGGCCCGACGCGCATCAAGACTCGTTCTTTCTCACCAGGAGAGGACGAGCCGGGCTGGCCACTCAGGGAGAGCCACGCAGCAGGACCGGAGCAGCACTCAGGGTGCCCACCTGGTGGTGTCGGGTGCCCTGATCGCCCCATAGCGCATTTCCAGGTCGGCTCATGGGGTCACTGGCCTCAGCACCTCGAGCCCAGTCCCTAGGTGACCTCCTCACGATGGCAGTGGGTCGAGCCCGGCGGCCGTGGAGGGGGAGGGTGCGTCTTGCTCCTGCGCAGCTGCCCCCGAGGCAGGGGTCCTGCTGGGGTCCTGCAGGCAGCAGGTGGGATCCCCGCAGAGGGCCGCAGGCAGCGTCCAGCAGGTTTTCTGGGGCACATAGTAGGTGCTCAGTAAGAACTGCCCAGGAGCCGAGGCCCACGGCAGCCACGGCCAGGAGGCCTCCCGGGTACCGGGGATGGAGCCCAGGGCCTCGCACCGGTGCCCGGCCACAGGCCCCAGCCTCACTTCCAGGGAGACGCACGTGGGTGTGGCCTGGCCCCCTGTGTCCTGGGTGAGGACACTGTACCCTGGGGACCGAGCACGGAGACATGGTGGCCTTTGACTGATGCCTTTGCCTTTAAAGGGTCCCACACAAGTGCCCCCCAGGGCAGCTCCCGTGGCCACTGCCACGGAGGAATGAGGACCCCAAATGCCGAGTCTGACGTTCGCCCAAGAGGGACCCAGCGAGCCGCCCTGGGGCGCTCCGGCACCCTGAGGAGGCGCTCAGCCTCATCTGCAGAGACGGACCCCACAGCACCTGGTCACTTGCTGGTCACTTGCTGACCGTCCTGTGTGCTGCTGGCCCTGTGGGTCAGTGCAGGCTGCCAGGTCCACACGGAGCAGCGGGAGGGCCATGTGCCCTGACGCTCGGTCACTTCTTCTCTCGGGAGACTGTGGCGCCAGGCCCCAGAACTTGTCCCCTCGGTGCTGGTCACGTCCACGCTGTGGGTCTGCTGCCGTAGTCCTTCACCTTCCGAGGATGGTGGGCGCCCCGGTTCTCAACCCTCCCGGGCTGTCCTTTGGGAGGCCGGGAGGCCCAGCCTTGGCACACTTGCCTGGGGGACTGTCCTCTGGGAGCCTGGGGCACGGAGAGGCCAGCGCGTCTGGTAGGAGCCTCCTGGGCCACGAGCTGTGGCCTCCCTTGGGTGAAGACCAGGAGGGCGGGGCCAGATCCTGCGCCGGAGCCTGACACTGGTCCCCGGGGAAGGTGCTAGACAGACGGGGAAGATGAGGCCCAGAGAGGTTGAGACACTTGCCTGGTGCCACACAGGAGGTGGTCAGCTGGGGACCTGGGTCTGGGCGAGTCGGCTCTCAGAGCTCGTCTGTCTCTGAACCCAGAGGCCTCACCTTCCAGTCCCACCTCCAGAGAAGAGGCAGGGAGGAGACAAGGGTGGGAGCGAGGACACGCAGGTGCTGGCACGTGGCTCTCCTGCTCTGCTCCTCCGGGCCTCTGTCGGGAGCGACTATGATGGATGGGGGCAGGGGGTCCTCCAGCCACTGCCACCAACCTGGTGCTTCCTGGTGACTCCCCACTCGTCCTGATCCTGGGAGGCCAGCAGTAGCATCACCGTGTCCGTGTTATAGAAGAGGAGCTGGAGGCCTCAGTGGCCTGAGCCTAACAGCAGGCCTTTCCCCATTGGAGCAGAAGTTTCCGGAGCCAGTGGAGGAGGGTGGAGTTTCCCGAGCTCAGCGAGCGGGCACATCCTCGCTCCCCGCCTCTGCTCTGGCCTGGCTGGGGTCGGTCTCCTCAGGGCATCTGCCAACCCTCGCCTGGCACGGGGCTGGCACAAGCGGATCCAGGACCCGCAGGGAGGGTGCCCTTGGAGCTCCCTTTGAGGGAAGTCCCGACATCGTCATCGTCGTGTATGCCTCCTGCATCCGGCCAGGCTGCTCCCGCTGGGTGGCACCGCCAGTCTTTCTCACTTTGACACAGGGTCTCCCTCGGTGGCCCAGGCTGGCCTCGACCTGGCCGTCCTCCTGCCTCAGCCTCCTCGGGAGGCGAGATCGAGGTCGTGCCCACTGTTGACTCTTATGGTTGTCTTGTTGCTGGGGGTGGAACCAGGGCCTCGCCCAGGCTGGACGGGCACTGCGCCCACCAGCTCGGGAGGGCAGACCTCTTCACACCGCCTCTGGAGAGTCACCCAGAAAACCCGCGGGGCGCAAAATGTCGACGTTTCAACAAGGACAGGCTGAGATGGCTGGGCACCTCCGGCCTCAGCTCTGGGACCACAGCCTGGTCCCAGGGGGCTCCTGACTGGGTGGGGAGCTGTGGAGGCCCGAGGCTGAGGCCGGGCCTCCACACAGGCCTCTGAGGGAAGAGGCTGCCCCTCTCTTCTAGGAGCACAGGGCTGGGTCCAGGGGCCCTTCCTCCGGCCTCCCCTCCCTGCCCAGGCCACACAGCCCCCTTCCTGCCCCCAGCTGTCCCTGCGCCGGGGCTGGACTCCGTGGGGAACCTTCCCCTCCCCCGCCGCCGGGAGGAATCGCCTGGCAGCGGCCCACGTCCCGCCCTCGCCCCGTGGTCCCTGCCAAGCCTGACGTGGCCAAACGGGACCCGCAGAGGGTGGCGGCCCTGCCCAGCCCGGCGCCTTGCCTCAGTTTCCCCGTGGGGTGGCCCCGGGTGCGGGCGGGTCCTGGAGGCTCGGCTCACGGCCTGCCCCCCCTGGCGTCTGCTGGGCTCTGGTGCCAGGAGAGGCCTAGCCAATGGGAGGGGGACAGGGCCTGGCCTCCAGCCGGGGAGGACCAGGGCCCGACATGTCTGTGCCACCGACTCTGTCTCGCGGGGTCCCCAGGGCTCCCCCTCTGGGGCTCAGCCTCTGTCCCCGGCCCAGCAAGAGCGGTGCCCCCGGGCTCCCGGGAGGGGCAGGGGAGGGGGAGGGGGAGTCCCGGGCTGCAACTCTGGGACAGGGACCTCGGTAATCAGAGGGACTTTTTGTGAAGCCGTTTGTCAGCATTCATTGAGCACCTGCTGCGTGCCAGGCACTGGGGACGGGGTCAGGGCGTGGAGGCCCAGTGCTGGGTGGTGGCCAGAACCGAGGGAGGACAGGGAGGCCCGGGGCTCTGGGAGGCAGGGCCTGGGGCAGGAGGAGCCTGGCCTCAGAGGCCAGCAAGGAGCCCGCGGCTGGAGCGGGGGAGAGCGAGGGGCCGGGCAGGTCAGGCCGGGCCCTGTGGGCTGCAGGGAGGACCTGGCTCTGACCCCAGGGACCACGGAGGGACCACGGAGGGAGGCGGCAGGAGGTGGGTGCTCCCAGGCGCCCTCTGGCGGCTGCGGGAGGCAAGACGGCAGGGGACCAGGCAGAGGGGCTGAGCCGTGCAGGCCGCCTGGACTGGACCAGGGGCAAGCCTGGCCACCTCCCCTCAGCCCGGCCCCCTGCCAGGCGTCCTCACGGCCCGTTTGAGGAGGCCGGGGCTCTGGAGGCGAGGCTGGCTCCCACCCACTCACATCTCTGTCCTGCCAGCCTCCTGCTGCCCTCCGACGCCCTCCCTGTGGCCACAGGCCCGGCACGGCCCCTCCCTGTCCCCTCCCGCCCCCTCTCCACTGCCTGAGCCCCCAGCACGCCAGGCTTGTCTGTCCCCAGGGCCGGCAGGGGCTGTCCCCTAGGCTGGAGGCTCCGCTTCTCGGTGCCCCTTGGTGCCGTCCACCCTCGCCCTTGGCGCCCACACGCGGCAGGTGCTCAACAGCTGGCCGTCGAGACGCCCCCTGGACGTGCAGGCGTGACCTGGCCCCCGACCAGGTGGGGACCAAGGCAGAAGGAGGCGGGTCGGGGAGGGAGCTCTGGGCCAGGGGAGCTGGCTGGACTCTGGGGACCAGGAGACCCACCCTGCGCCCGTCTCTGGGCCCGTCGGGCTTTGTCCTGGGAGCGCTGTGACCCACTGGGACCTCCCGTTGGTGGGGACGCGTCCAGCCGGGCCTTTCGTCCCACGGCCACCTGGCGGGGACCCGTCAGTGGTCCTGGTGCCCGGCCGAGCTGCTCTTCCCTCTTGGCGGCCCCCTCGGGGCCAGGCCGTGGCACTGCCCGGGCATGCCAGCGTGCCAGTCCCAGGTTGTGCGCCCAGCATGCCCTGGGCCCTCTGCCAGCTCCTGTGGCCCAGCCAGCATGGTGACTACCCGCCTGCCGCAGGGGTGCTCTGGGCTACGCCCTGCCGGGCACCTGGACCGGGCACCTGGGGCGGCTGTGTGACCCTGGCTGGTGAGTGACCCTGGGGACCCTGCACCCCTCGTTCTCTTTCAGGACAGTCGCCCTGGGCAGCCCCACCCTGCCGGCTGCGCCGAGGGCTCCGCACACAGTGGGTCTCCTGGCCTTTCCCCTCTGCCCAGCCTTGGTGGGGACAGCAGCAGGCAGCTGGGCACGGCATGGCAGCCGGGGACGCAGCAGGTGGACCAACCCGGGCAGAGCAGGCTGGACGCCAGCCGGGCCATCCAGTGGGCAGCTGGGGTGGTGGCCCTCCCTGGGGACGGGCCTGGCTGGGGACAGGTGCTCTGCCTCCTGGGCGGGGCGGCAGGAGGGCGGGGGACGCTCGGGCTGCGGGACAGGAAGCGGCTGCGGGTGGAGACGGTGACTTCCGGCAGCGCCGTGGGTTAGTGGGGGAGGGTCTGGCCCCTGTGCCACCCTGTGCCACACCAGTCCCGGGGAAGCAGACGCTCCCCAACGCCACCGTCCCCACTGCCCGCCTCTGCGGCCCCTGAGGGTACAGGGGCCAGGCGCTGCCACCTCCCGTGGCTCAGTCCTGCCGCATCTGCACCCCTCTGCGGACCTGCACCGGGGCCTGTCCCCAACGCTCTGTAGGGATCAATGCGTCTGCCCCTCTTGGGACTTGGGGACACTGTTGACAGGTGGGGAGATGAGGCAGGTGGCTAGCGCTGCTGGTGACAGCGAGGTTGTCACCCTTGGGCCACCAGGGGCCATGCTGCTGGCCGAGGCGGAGTCGGGTGGCTGGGGCAGCGCAGGCCAGACGGTGCCCTCCCCTGTGGTGCCACCCAGGGACCACCCAGGGACACCCTGTGATGCCAGGGCTGGCGCCTCTGCTTCCCGAGGGACATCAGGACATCTGGGAGGTCACCATGTCCCAGGGCCAGGCCTGAGGGGATCCTGCCCCAGGTGCCGCTGAGGCTAAGGACAGGAGCAAGTGGACCACCCAGGACCACCCAGGGACCACCCACGACCACCCAGGGCCACCCCAGGACTGCCTTGGGACCACCCCGACCACCCGGGGACCAACCAGGACCACCCCGGACCACCCTGTGGCCACCCAGGGACCACCCTGAGACCACCCAGGACCACCTGGAGACCACCCAGAACCACCTGGAGACCACCCAGGACCACCCAGGACCACCTGGAGACCACCCAGGACCACCCAGAACCACCTGGAGACCACCCAGGACCACCCGGGGACCCACGGGGCCCTGCAGCACCCCTGGGGCTGTTTCCCACAACCTGGGGGTGGGTCCAGGCCCCCAGTTTGGGGAGGAGGACACTGGCTCAGGGCCAGGGCATGGGGGAGCCTCCCTGGCCCTGCTGGTCCCTCGGTCAGGAGCCGGGTCAGCCCGGCCTGCAGCTGGACTCGGCCTGTGCCGTGGCTCCAGGCCCTGCTTGGTAGGCACGGGGTGGCCGGGCTGCAGGTGGCTTGGTCGCAGACCCCACATCCTCTGGAGCCCCCCACCCAGTCCCAGTGGCGGGTCCACTACAGAGTGACCGTTGGGGTAAGGCCAGAGAGGTGGGACAAGGAGAGGTGGTTTCCAGGACCAAGCGTCCTCCTGAGTGGGCCCTGGGTCCCCGAGGCTCCCTCCCTGTCAGCCTCAGCACCCACCCCCGGCTGGATCCAGCTCAGAGGGCGTCAGCTGTGCGGGGGCAGGGTGGGTCAGTCTGGGAACCAGCTGGCAGACATGCCCTCGGCCCCCCAGCAGCTAACCACCGCAGGCCAGCTCCAGACCTCGGCTCTCTCCAGGAAATGGGTTTGTAAGGCTACGAGTTTGGAGTCTGGTACACAGTTGGTGTGAAGTTATTGCATGCCTTGGTTGGGCTGCAGGAGCTGGAATTAGGGCTACACAGACTGTCAGTGGGGTGTCAGCCGCGGCCATCCCGATGGTAAGAGCGACCAGTGAGCCACGGTGGCCACACCTGGGATGCCAGCCACTCCAGAGGCTGAGGCCGGAGGATGGCAAGTTGGAGGCCAGCCTCAGCAGCTTAGAGAGATCCTGTCCCAAGTGGAAAGGGCTGGGCCACTCAGGGTGGACAGCCCTGGGTTCCATCTCGGGCAGCCAGGGGCTGGGCGGGGGCTGGGTGGCAGCGCTCGCCTGGTGCCCACCAGTCCTCCCTGGGACCCTGCTTTGTGCCCATGACCTGTCTCCCTCCCTGGGACCCCGGCAGGGGCAGGTGCCACAGGGTCTCCACCCCCAGGATGGCCGGAGCATGGGCGTATCCCAGGGAGGGGTGGGGAACGTGAGAGTGGCCCTCGGGAGAGTGACCTGCAGGAGAGTGACCCTCGGGAGAGTGACCCTCGGGAGAGTGGCCCGCGGGAGAGTGGTCCACGGGACAGCGCCCCCACTGCTTGGAGAAACAGCCCCCAGAGGGGTTCATTGTCCCCAAACCCCGGGGAGACTGAGGCCCGGGGTCCCCAGAGCTGAGATTGAAGGTGGCCCTCCTTGGAGTGACGCTGGCATTTGTGAGCCTGGGGACAAGGCCACCGAGGATGGCCACACCAGCTCCCCACCAGCCCCCTGCAGCCGTCCCGGGTGGCGTGGAGCAGCGGGGGCGGAAACTGCCCTGGCCACCGGCCGTGGGCGGCTGCGCTGTGTGGGGTGGACACGCCCCCGTCTCCACGGCCAGGACGGGGACGCGCGGGGCTCTGCCACCCAGCTGCCCACCTCTTCCCCCGACGCTCGCTCCGTGTGGGATCCGGGAGAGAGGCTCGGCCAGCAGCTGTGGCTGGACAGGACGAGAGAGTGGCCAGTCCTCCCTCCGCTCACAGCTGGTCCTGGTGGGAGCACCAGAGGCTGCAGGCCATCCTCTGGGTGGCCACCGTGCAGGCCACCCTCCGTCCGCTCACCCCACCCGTGGCCTCCTGTCCCAGCCGCAGGCTGTCCCCTCTCTGCCCGTCCTGCCCGGTCCCGCCTGCCCGTCTCTGAGCGGCCTCGCCCTGCAGCCCCCACCGTCACCTGTCCCAGGCCCACAGCCTCACCCCGTCCGCTGGCCAACGCTGGGCCCCGGGGCCGGGACGGGGCCGGCCCTCAGCAGGACCTTGGTAAACGTTTGGGCAGAGGAAAGGCAGCCCCGGCCGCGGGACCCACTGGGCACCACTCGTGTCTGTAGATGAAGGTGGGCACCCAGGGCTGCCCACGACAGGACTGTCTGCCTTTGTGTGGCAAGGGCAGCGCCGAGGGGTCAGGCCCGGCAGGTCCCCTCTCGACCCGAGTAGAGAAAGGCTGCGATAGTCCCGCGGCCAGCGACCCGGCCAGCCACCCCGTCCCGGCCCCCGGCCTGGCTCGGGCAGCCCCTGGCACGTGGCCTGGGGGCCTCAGTTTCCCTTCTCAGGTGGAGGGAGGGGTCCAGCCTCACCCACGGCATCTGGCAGGAGGGTGACCACGGCCACCAAACGCCTCTGGAGCTTGGAGCCGCTGCCTGCGTGGCTGGAGCTGGCCCTGAGCTGGCCGGGGGAGGCAGAGGCTGGCCGCGGCCCAGAGAGGACGCCATCCTCGGACCAGTCCAACAGAACCACAAGAGGCCCGGGAAGTGGCCCCAGAGGGCACAATACGGGGGTCCTGCCCCCAGGCCCACACCCAGGCCAGCAGATGTGAGGCCACAGCACTGGGGACAAGGCAGCACAGGAGCCCTCGGCCCACTGGCCGCACAAACAACAGCAGTGACCTCACACACAACAGAGGGGACCGAGGACAGGTGACGCCCAGGCTGCAGAGGGGATGGAGGGCCATGTGCTTTGCTGGTGGCAGCCGGGCCTGGGGCAGGCCCTCTGGGAAGCAGTGTTCGGCCACCCAGCTGAAGTACACAGCTTCGCACGGTTGGACGGGCCACTTGTGCCCACGGAGAGACGGCGAGAGCATCCAGCAGCTTTGTCTAAGAGCCCACACCAGGGACCTGATGGCCTCCACCCTTGAGTGCACGAAAACCCAGGTGGCTCATGGGTGGAATATCACTCAGCCAGGAAGAAGGGCCACCTCCATGTCCAGCAGGTGTGTGGGTGGTGGTGCCCCACCAATGCAGTGTTCGGGTGCCCATCCCTGAGACCTCAGAGCGTGGCAGGGTCTTTACAGAGGTCATCACATTAAAGCAAGGTCATTAGGGTGGGCCCTGACCCAACAGGACCTGGCCTTAAATGGGAAATCCAGACACAAATGCACAGCCAGAGGTGCTGTGTGGACACTGGGCAGCGTCCAGAGGAACGCAGTCCAGCCAGGTGCAGCCACATCAGATCCCAGGCACTCTGGCCCAGGTGGGAGGCTGAGGCAGGAGGATGCAGGTTTGAGGCCAGCCTCAGCAACTTAATGAGACCCTGTCCTAAAATGAGAAATGAAAAGGGCCCAGAGGCGCAGCTCGGTGGCTAAGCGCTCATGGGCTCAGTCCCCCACAGGGACCCAGTTGGTTCTGCTCCAGGAGGGGCATCATGGGCGCCGTCCACCCACCCCTGTCCAGTGGCCTCGCACCACGCCCGAGGGGCCTCCCAGGCCTGGAGGGAGCGGAGCTGGGCACCTGGGGCCTGCCTCCTGGCACCGAGCGGAAGCCGAGCCGAGCTTGGGACGGGCCTGGTCTGGGCAGGAGCCCGAGGGGCCTGGGGGGCTGCTAGGGAAGTGGGGACGTCACTTCCTGCTCTCATGGCTCTGGCTGGTGACAGTTCTCTGAGCTCCTGAGCCAGCGCCGGGCACCAGGATGCACCTGGGAGGGGAGCCGGCGCCCCTCTTGGCCATGCGCACGGGAACAGAGGAGTGATTCTCCAGGAGTCATCGTGACGCTGGAGGGTCCCAAGGGGCCCGGGGAGCCCAGGGACAGGTGACAGGTGACTGGGGAAAGCAGCCCTGGGCCTGGAGGCCCGTCTCCTGGTCACGCGCTGCCCTCTGGTGGGGCCCACAGGCATCACGCCTGGCTGTCCAGAGCGACCAGACCTTGGGGCTGCAGTGGGCCGCCACGGGACAGTGGCCGATTAAAAGCCCCCTCCAGCCAGGCGGGTGGCCACACCTTCATCCCAGCAGCTCTGGAGGCCGAGGCAGGAGGACTGAGTTCAAAGCCAGCCTCAGCCACAGCGAGGCCCTGAGCACCTCCGCGGGACCCTGTCTCTAAATGAAATATAAAACAGGGCTGGGGAGTGGCCGGTGGCCGAGTGCCCCTGGGTCCCATCCTTGGTACCAAAAAACAGACCAAACCAAAGCACAAGCCCCCTCCCTCCTGATGGCCGTCCTGCTCCTCCCCAGTCCCCCGTGCCACAGGCCCGGCCGAGCCTCCTGCACACTCGCAGCCTGGACCCAAGGTCTCGCTGCTGAGGCCAAAGAGCGGCCATCGTCACCAACTCACTCAGAAAGACAAGGTGCCCACGAGGGTCCCACAGTCTGCCTGCCGACTGTCCTCACCGAGAGCGGCGTCCCTGGCCCCACCCGACCCGCAGCACCCCAAGTGTCCTGGACACTGCCCCTGGACACCACCCAGTGTCCCCTGTGTGGTCACGGTCATCCTGGTAGAGTGGCCTCCACCCCCCAGCACAGTGCAGGAGAGGACGTCGGCCCTTGGCAGCAGGGATGCAGCTCCAACCGGACTTTCTTTTTCTGTGGGTAAAGTCAAACTCCGTTTCTCAGTTTTTTCAAACCATTTTTCTTTCTTTTCTGGGATGGTTTGCTCATGTCCTTTGAGTCGTTTCAGTTGGTCTTTTCTTGTTGATTTGTAGACAATCTTTACATATTTGCTGACCAGAAAAAAAATCTGCAAGTATGTCCCAGATCCCCCTCTAAGGTCTGCCCAGGGTCTCGGCCTTTCTGCCTCACAGACAAACCCGGCTTTCCCGTGATCAAACCTTCATGTCTTTATGGCTCTTGGGCTCTGGGCTGGCTACCAAGGCCTCCTTCCTCCTCACCCTCACCCCCCGACTTTCTTCCAGTGCTTGGAGTTGGACCTTTCAGGCCCGGGTCCCTGGACTGTGTCCACTGCTGGCCCCTTCGCCCTTTGGTGATGCCGACGGGGGGAAGATGGGTCCCCCGGGGAGAATCTAGGCTTTTCGTACCCACCGCTGGGGACTCAGAGCACAGAGGGCAGCGAGGGACGGTGACACCAGTGTCCACGGAGCCACATGACCGTAGAGCGTGGGCAGGGAACGGGAAAGAGCAGGGAAAGACCCTTCAAAAGGGGTTTCAAATGACACTGGGGGACGTCCCTCCCCAGTCTCAGGGGCTTGAATGCTGCCCTCCAGGCTGGGCTGCCCTGGGGACCCACTGGACAGAGAGGCCGAGAGCAGCTGTGCAGTGGAGGGCCTGAGGTCCCCACAGGCACCCGGTGGCCAGGCACCACGGGTCAGGGTGAGGAGCAGGGCGTCCCCCCGCCACGTGCATTCCCAAACCCTGGTCCCCGGGCCCAGCCAGGATGACACTGGCCAGCTCAGGCTGGGGACACCCCAGGACCCTCAGCTCGTCCAGGCCCCACAAACCAAGATCACCCAAGGAGCCGCCCAGCCCAGAGGAGCCCGCGGGGACATCAATGCCACAAGGGGACGCGGGTGGAGAAGCTCAACTCATGACAAAACCCAGTGAAGACTCGGGGTGGAGTCCAGGCTGACGTGGCGGCGGCTCCAGTTGACCTCAGTTAATGATGGCCAGTGCTGTGGGCTTTGGTCGGGGACACGGAACAGTACTACACGTCTAGGGCCCGGGGCTGCACGTGGGGGCGCCTGACCACCGGCCACCCCCGTCGTGTTGCAGATTTTATTAGGGACAGGGCCTCACGGAGTTGCTCAGGGCCTCGCTGTGGCTGAGGCTGGCTTTGACCTCGTCCTCCTGCCCCAGCCTCTGGACGGTCAGTTCCGCTGCATCTCAGCTGAGCGGAAGGCGCCCCAGAGGTCCCCCTGGGCCGCGGCCAGCGACAGGGGTTCTCTGGGACCGAACTCTCTGACTTTTCTTCAAGTCGGGGCCCCTGAGACTCGGGCCTGAGCCGGCGTTTCTCCATCACCGGAGCCCCGAGTGCCCTGGAGAGCTGGGTCCCCCGCCCAGCCACGGCCACGCGCCTGTCCCCGGAGAGTCAGCCGTCCTCCCCTCAGGGGCTCCTTTATTTGGCGCCCAGGGTCTACCACGCCTCTGATGCTGAGCCTGGGGACCAGAGGAGGAGAGAAGTCGCAGCCCCTCCGGGCCATTGTGTGCGCGGGGCTCACAGGGAGCCCACGTCCCGGGGCACAGACAGGCAGGCAGGACCGCTAGTCGGGGAGGCCTGCCCTGGTGCCACCAGAGCCGAGGACGGCCTTCCCCCGGACTGGACAGGTGTCCGGGTGCCAGGCCGCTGGGGAGGGGCGGCTCCCACAGAGGACCTGGGGCAGGACTGAGCCTGGCCTCTGGGGACACGGCGAGGGACCCGGGTGACTGAAGCAGGCGAGCCAGGGGGAGAGAGGGAGAACAGGCAGGGGACGCGCAGGTCACTCGGGTCCGTGGGCTGGGGGAGGACGGTGCCCACCGGCGCCCCCTGGCGGCTGACGCAGGGGTCAGGGGAGCAGACGGCGTCCAGCCTCCAGGTGGCCACTTCTCTCCCTCCTGGGGCCTCAGCGACCCTGCCCTTAAGGGGGTGGACGCCTGGCCAGCGCTGTGGCTTCCTGGGGGTACTGGTCCCAGTGGCGAGCACAGTGACCCCCAGCCGCCCGCAGGCCACAGGCTCTGGGGCGGGGTCACTGTCCCCCCACAGGTGAGCGGCTGGAGGGTGGCCTCGTCTGGGCAGGGCTTCGTGGAGGTGGCGTCCTTAGGACCCGGCCTAGCGGGAGCCACGGGCGCCCTGAGGGGAAACAGCGGCCCAGGGAGGGGACCGCACGGCCAGGGCCTGGGCAGCAGCCACGGGGGGCGAGGGCCCAGTGTCCCTCCCGAGAGCTGCAGTCACTGTCCTGGCCCAATCCCCCCCGACTGCCACCACCTTGCTCCACCCAGAGCCCCTGTCCCCGAGACCGGCCACCCAGAGTGGGTGGCTCAGCGCGACCCGGCCCCCAGCGGCCTCCAGCTGGGAACAATCCGTAGAGAGGGGTCATTAAGCCAGCGCGGCCACAGAGCACAGGCACCGCTTTAATTTTCCACTGATTTGTCTGCGGTGGGTCCCCGGAGCTCAGCCTGTGTGGGGCGGAGGGGCGGGTGTCAAGTCCCAAGGCCGGGTGCCAGGCGGGCGGGCAGGGGACAGGACTGGGCGGGAGAGGCAGGAAGGGGTCAGTTCCTCAAAGGTCCGCGACCTGGGCCTGGAGTGGGCCTCCCCAGGGCTGAGCTGGGCCCCTTGCCTTGAAGGACGTGGGAGGATACCACTGTCTGAGCCGCCACCTACCCACCCAGCCACCCGCCCGTCCATCCACCCTCCACCCACCCAGACCCATCCACTCATCCACCTGCCATCCACCCATCCGTCCACCCATCTGTCCACCCAGCCAGCCACCCACCTGTCCATCCACCCATCCATCCATCCATCCATCCATCCACCCACCTGTCCATCCACCCATCTGTCCATCCATCTGTCCACCCCTCCATCCACCCATCCATCCATCCATCCACTCATCCACCTGTCCATCCACCCTCTGCCATCCATCCGTCCACCCATCCGTCCACCCATCTGTCCACCCATCCATCCATTCATCCACCCATTCGTCCACCCACCCATCCCCCCTCCATCCCTTCGTCCACCTACCCATCTGTCCACCCATTTGTCCATTCACCCATCCATTCATCCCCTTCCATTCATTCATCCACCCATCCGTCCACCCATCCGTCCACCCATCCGTCCACCCAACCGTCCACCTATCCATCCACCCATCTGCTCTTCCGCCCTGTCCCCATCTCGGGTCCAGTTCCACTGCCTCCCTTCCCCCAAGTTCAGGGTCCAGGCAGCGGCCTCACTCATCTCCTGGCTCCGCCCGACCTGCTCCCTAGGTCCCCCCTCCCCTGTCCCTCGTCCTGCCTGCTCCAGAGCTCCCGCTGCTCCCTGCTGCCCTGAGGGAGGCCACCTCCATCACCTCTGCCACGCCTGGGCCACCTGGGCCACCTGGGCCACGCCTGGGCCACGCCTGGGCCACCTGGGCCACACCTGGGCCATGCCTGGGCCACACCTGGGTCACCTGGGCCACCTGGGCCACGCCTGGGCCACGCCTGGGTCACCTGGGCCACCTGGGCCACGCCTGTGTCACCTGGGCCACACCTGGGCCACGCCTGGGCCACGCCTGGGTCACCTGGGCCACCTGGGCCACACCTGGGCCACGCCTGGGTCACCTGGGCCACTCCTGGGTTACCTGGGCCATGCCTGGGCCACACCTGGGTCACCTGGGCCACCTGGGCCACCTGGGCCACGCCTGGGCCACGCCTGGGCCACCTGGGCCACACCTGGGCCATGCCTGGGCCACACCTGGGTCACCTGGGCCACCTGGGCCACGCCTGGGTCACCTGGGCCACCTGGGCCACACCTGGGCCACGCCTGTGTCACCTGGGCCACCTGGGCCACGCCTGGGCCACGCCTGGGTCACCTGGGCCACGCCTGGGTTACCTGGACCATGCCTGGGCCACGCCTGAGCCACCTGGGCCACACCTGGGCCATGCCTGGGCCACCTGGGCCACCTGGGCCACACCTGGGCCACGCCTGGTTCACCTGGGCCACCTGGGCCACACCTGGGCCATGCCTGGGTCACCTGGGCCACCTGGGTCATCTGGGCCACACTGGGCCACGCCTGGGAGTCCCCCACTGCTCCTCCGGGCCTCCTGGGCCGGCCTCCTGTCCCGCAGGACTGGGGCGGGCTGTGGTCTCCGCCCCCCGCCCTGAGCTGCTGCCTGTGGGCACCAGGGCCTCTGCCCTGTGCCAGTCTGACCCGAGGACGAGGACGACGCTCGCGTCAGCCTGGCCACCTCCCGAGAGGTTGCCCCTTGCAGGCCTCAGGGTCCCCACCTGGAGATGGGGGTGCTGCTTCCGCCCCGCGGGCTGCTGGGGAGCCGCAGTCCACGGTGACCAGGGGGCTGCCCCCTCGAGGTCCCTGGGGCTCGTGTCCCCAACCTGGGGAAGGCTGCACCTGTCTGGGCCTCGGCTCCCGTCGCTGGGTGCTTCTAGAACTGGCACTGCCGGCCTTTGTCCTTCTGCGGGGCCAGAGGAGGGCAGGAAGACCTTGTCATTTATCAGCCCTCCAGAGAGGAGAGGCGAGCCCTAGGTGGGACACAAGAAGGGACTTCCAGAGGTCAGGAAAGTGTCGGGAGCCTCGAGCAGGTGATGGCTCGTGGGTGAGGCTGGTCTCAGCTGCGGTGGGTGGTCGCTGCCCACGGTGTGGGCCCGGGGACCCCTCACCAGGTGGCCGTCAGCCCCCAGGTTCTGGGTGGATGCTCTGGCTCCCAGAGGGCTCCCAGCTCCGGCCCTTGCCTCCCTGCTGGTCTGGGGTCGAGGGTGAGGGACTCTGTCCTGGGCGCCGCCGACTGCCCCCCGCCTTGCGGCCCCGCCCTCCCTGCCTGCCGCGACATTCCGGGCGCTGGGGAAGCATTCCGTGGTCACAGCAGACTGCCTGGCTCCTCGGCCTCAGATGTGGGCAGAGTGGGCGGCGGCTGGCGGGCGCAGGCGGGGGCTGGGGAGACAGGCTGGGACCCCCGCCGCCCAGCGCCCTGCAGGGCGGGAGGCAGCGGGTGGAACTCGCAGTCAGGCCTGGGGACCCCAGTGGGGCCTCCCACCTCCAGCCCCCCATGGCCCCCGAGGGCTGCCGTCTGGAAGCCCAGGCTCCCGTGGCCCCCCGCCAACCTGCCTGCCCCTCGGCCTGCCCCTCGGCCACGGCTCCTCTGCCCCAGGGCCTTTGCACAGCTGCTCTCTGCTGCAGGCCTCTGACCCTCTGCACTGCCTCCTCTTCAGAGGCCCGGTCCCTGCGCCCCGTGTCCCACCCACCATCCTCTCCTGACTTCCTCATGCCCTCATCCCTTGTGCGATCTCCTCGTCCCCGGGCTCATTGCTACTGACTGTTCCCCTGCTGGGCCGCGAGCCCAAGAAGGGCAGGGCCGGGTCTCCTGGGTTCACCGCAGACACGTAATAGGCACTCAGTGGATTGATGGAGCAACCACGGAAGTCCTGCTGGAATCTAACCACAATCTTTCCTGCTTTACACAGCTCCTGACCTGGGCAGGGGCCGACTCTGTGGACCTCCGTGGCCACTGGTGCTCGGAGCCCGCCCACGCCTCCCATGTTCTACAGATAAGGAGGCAGAGGGGGGCCCGGGGCTCGCTCCTTAACACGTAGGGAGGCTGCTGAGGGTCCTCCAGGCCGGGCGCTCCTGCCCTCACGGCCCTTCCTCGTGCAGGGGCCTGCAGGAGGGTCCTGGGGGCGCGTGGTGCCCAGGGGGGCAGAGCCGGCGGCTTCCCCAACACGCGCTCATCACTATCTGCCATTTTTTTTCTGGTTTTAACCGAAAGTAAAGAGAAGGTTCCTGAGGCCGCGCAGCCTCCCACCCAGGGCCCAGCCTCCTGCCCACCCAGACCCCAGACCAGCACTGCCGGACCCTGCTCCTGGGGACATGGTGTCCTGCCTCCGAGGAGCCTGGGGTCACCTGGTCCCCTCCACCAGAGGAGGGGATCGGCCACCTCCACCTAAAGGCCACCCGAGGTGCGGGCCCCAGGCTGGCTCTGCCCTCGGCCTCTTTGGCCCCAGGGCAGCCTCTCCAGGGGATGGGGTGGAGACCAGCCGCCTGGCCGCCCCAGCCCTGTCTCTGGGGCTCCTGGGGCAGGGCTCCTGGGGGGCAGAAGCTTGGGGCTGAGCTGGGGGGCCCAGCCACCCCTCCCCAGGCTCCCTTCCTCCTCGCAGGCCGCGGAGCCCCTCCCACCCCTTTCCTCTCTGGACACATTGCCATTGGCTGACCAGTGCGTCCGTAACCTCCCCGGTACTGGGGCTTCCACCTCAATTGATACAACCTTGGAGTTGAATAGGGAGGCGGCTCTCCTCCGCCGGCCGGGTCCTCTCTCCCACTGCCAACGCGGCCCTTCACTAGCCGTGTGACCTGGAGCAGTTCTGCCACCTGCCCTTCTTCATGTGGAACCGCCGGCTTCCCCCAGACCCCCTCGTGCCGGGCTCCGCTGCCACGTCAGCCCCCCCACCCCTTCTCCCCAGGAGCCCCAGGGACTGCAGAACGAGCAAGGCCCGTGGCTCCTGCGCCCTCGGGGTCAGTGCCAAGTCCTCCTGCAGCCTCAGGGCCCCGCACGACCTGCCCTGTCCCCCTCTCCCGCCCCCGTCCCAGCCCAGGCTCCTCCTCGCTGTGCCCCCAACAGGCCAGGCGCTCCTGCCCCAGGGCCTTTGCACAGCGTGCCCTCTGCCTGGAGTGTGTTGTCCCCTCCTCAGGGAAGCCGTCCCACATCACCCAGAACCCCAGCCCTTCCTTCCCCGTCACCAAGACCCTCTTCCCGTCTCCCCAGGGCACAGGGCTCGGGGCCTCATCTCTCTTGGTCACTGCTGTGTCCTGGTGACAATGGGACCTGGGACACGGTACTCAGTCCATGTTGACCCATGAGGAACAGAAAACGAAACCGGGGCGTGGCGCTGCTGGGGCCGGGGGTCTCTGTACTCGGACCCTGGACACGTGGGCACAGGCCCGGTCACCCTCGGAGAGACGGCGGCTGCCAGGGGTCCCTGAGGTCAGGAGGCCCTCTGAGGCCCGACTCTCCCCAGAGCCCACGTGCCCGGGCCAGGAGGCCGCAGCTGTCCAGGCCCCATGCACCTCCCGGAGAGGGACCTGCAGGCCAGAGAGGGTGGCGCTGCCCCAAGGCACACAGCAAGCCTGGCGGCCCTGGGGTGCCGGGTCCAGCCCCGCGTGAGAGCGCTGTAGATGGCCGCCGCTCCCCGCCGCTGGATGAAGGGATGGACACAGGGACAGAGGAGGGCATGGGCTTCCAGAGCCCCAGACACGGACGTCCAGCCAGGCCCTGTCCCATCTTGCTCCTGGGGTCGCCCCGGAATTGCTTCTGCTCCATCCGGCTGGGTGCCCGCTCAGAGCATGTGGCCTTACCCCCAGAAGCTTCCAGAAGGAGCCAAAGGTAGGGTGTGCCTGGCCCCTCCCTGAGTGACCCAGGCGCCCACTGCCCGCCGCCTTCCCCTGGTCCTTGCCCACCATCCAGGCCGGACTGAGAGGCGTCCCCCCACCCGCTCTCTGGACACAGGACACAGAGATGGGCGCGTCTTGGCCAGGGTCACACAGCACCCTGGCCCGCGCCTCCTGCCCCGAGCCTGGGTGCTGCCGGGCTCCCTGGGCCTCGCTGCCACAGGACTCCCTGGCTCAGGCCCCAGGACAGCGGGGGTCTCCCCCAAGTCCCCGCAGGTGGGCCAGGTCGGCAGGAGGCTGCCCGGGCGCCCGCGGTGACACGGGGGGGGGGGTTGGGCCCCAGGTGCCAGGGCAGCTGGACACCCTTCCAGGGGTGAGGGGCCGACACCACCTCCCTCCGCCTGCTGTCCCCTCTTGGCCACTCTGCCCAGCCCCGTCTCCCTGCAGAGCCCCTGCCCGGGCGGGAGACCCCGGGGGTCCGAGCCGCCGCCGCCACTCACCATCCACCACATCTTGGCCGTCATGTCATAGCACAGCTGCCACTTGACCGCACTGTCCCCTGGCCGGCTGGACCCCGGGGGCCCCGGCACCTCCATCCTGGGCCGGCGGCGGGCGGCCCCCGTCCCCTTATTCAGACAGAGCTGCGGGCTGCGCGGGCCGCCGGGCACCCAGGGACGGGCACCCGGCCTCCATGTGCCCCTCAGGAGGCTGGAGGAGGTGCCCGGGCCAGGAGGGCAGCGGCAGGGCGGGCGCTGGCCCCAGGCCCGTCTCACCAAGTGGCCACCCACAGTCCCGGGAGCCCAGTGCAGGGCGGGCGCGCGTGCCCGGGCGCAGCTGGCACGGCGGCCCCAGTGTGGGCTGGTGGACGAGGCTCGGCTCTGATTGGAGACCCCCCACCCCCGGAAGCAGCCAGCGCTCCCGCCCGCGGCTGGCTGCCGCCAAGGACCACAGGGCCGGGTGGGCGGAGGGAGCGGGCAGGCGGCCGGGGCGCTGCCACCCCACGGCCTCCTGGGCCAGGGCAGGACCCCAGGTTCATGAGGGACCGTGGGGAGTCTGGAGAGGGCACCCCAGGCGCTGCCCTGCAGGAGGACCCTGGGGGCCCTGTTTCGGGGGCAGAGCCCTACCAGGGACCCAGCCTGGGTCAGTGGCCCCGGCTCCTTGGGGCTCCTGCCTCCCCACAGGAGCAGCCCCGGGAAGAGTGGGCAGAGACACAGACCCCACGGAGGAGCCCCCTCATCTGGTTTTCTTCTCCGACTTCTGAGACCGGCAGGGGCCTTTGATTTCATTATTTAGTCATCGGGTGCATTTGTGGACACCGAGCCTGTGTCCAAACTGGACAAAGGGCCCGTCACTGATCTGTGTTGGCTGGATGTCCTGCCCCTACACTGACAGCAGGCAGGACTAAAGGGAGACAGCAGGCAGGACTTCCCTGGGGAGGAAGTGCCCCTTGTCTGCGAAGCGGCTGGGAAGGCATCAGGCTGGACCTCCTTGGCCTCTGCCTGTCCTCGTGGTGCTGGGGCTTCTTAGGGGTGGACAGAGGGAACCAGATGTGTTGGGTGGCAGGTACAGGGCACCATTGGGGACCAGGGTGCATCCCAGGAATTTGCAGGCAAAGCGGGTGGCACACTGGGGACAGGGGACTCTGGCCTCGTCCCTCTGCTCAGCCCTGGGCCCCAAGAGGCCTCCAGGCTGCAGCGCTGTCCCTGCCCTCCTCCCTCCACCCCTCATGGTCCCCCCTGCCCCCGGGCTGCCTGGCTCCCCAGCTCCCGGCTTCCTGGTGGCAGTGGGCACCCCTGGGACTCGAGGCCTTGGCGGAAGCCCTCCCCCTGCCCTGGACGCCCTGGTCCCAGCATCAGCTCCTACGCACCCTTCAAAACCCAGTCCTCATGCTCCCCAAGAGAGGTGGACAGAACCAGGGGAAACAGATGCAGACGGAGGGGCAGGGACGAGGGACAGAGACGAGGGACAGAGAGGCAGCCGCTGGGAAAGCCCAGAGACAGGAGGTGAGACCCGCAGCGGCACTGCCCGCCGCCCCGATCTCTCCCTGAGCCCCACTGGACAGCCCGCGAAGCCCCTGCCCCAGCCTGTGCACCAGTGGACACAGCGGCCTTTGAGGAAGGGCGGGACGGAGCAGCACCAACTGCATGCCAGCCCTGACCAGAGCCACCGGAGCCAGCACTGCCACTGTCCCCTGCACAGACAGGAAGAGCAGCCCAGGGCCAGGCGCGGCCCACCGTGCGGCTGGGGTCCACCCTCTGAGCTTTGCTCGGGGCTGGGAGTTAGCCTCATGACGTCGGCCACTGATCTAGGAGGTCAGGGCTGTCCTTGTCCCCATTTCAGAGAAGGGAACTGAGGCTCAGAGAGGGGAGGTGACCTGCCCAGGGCTGCGCAGGGCTCTAGGGGAGCTGGTGTCCACCTCCTCAGCAGACCCCTGGGTTTCCCCTGGAGGACGGGCTGTGGGCAGGGGGTTTCTGTCCTTCCCTGCTGCCCCCGGCCCCAGGGCGACCCTCTGAGGGGTCGAGGAGGAGGGAAGCAGCGGCCGAGGTCTTGCGAACCTTCCCGCGGATCTCCACCGAGACCCGCCTGGTCAGCGCGACGGGGCGTGGGGCGGGGCGCGGGGCGGGGCCTCGGCTGGCCACGCCCCGCCGGCCTCCGCTCGCCCACGTGGAGCCCCGGCCCGTAGCTATAATTTGCCTCGGTACCTTGTGGTCGCAGGAGGCAATTACCCACAGATGTGCGGTTGGCGGGAGGCCTTCAGACGGCGCGGGTCAGAGCCCGGCCTTGGGGGGAGCAGAAGTGGAGGTGGCCTTGGAGCAGGGCGGCGGGAGGCCGCAGGACGGAGGAGAGAGGGCAGCAGAGCGCCGTCACTGCTCGGCCACTTCTCCACGCCAGGGAAGGGGCCCACGAGGCCTCGCCCGGTGACCAAACCTGCCCACAGCGGGGCCAGGGCGCTTGTGGGGGCTCCCACCCCACCCCACTTCCTGTCCCCCAATACCCAGAGCAGAGGGGCCAGGTCCTCAGGCCTCTGCCCGCCACGTGCCTCCGTTTCCCCAGCAACCTCTCTGGGCTGTCCCCACCGCGCCACCTCGTCCATCTGCATCCACGGATCATGGACGCTTTCCTTCCAGCCCAGCCATTTGTTAAAAGGACCCAATGGGCTTCAGGAGAGCCAGGTGCGGGAGCCTGCTCAGCCCCCACCGCGCAGAGCTGCAGAGCCGGCCGCTGCCTCTTTCTCTGTGAAGGGACAGTGGCATCAGAGGGGTGTTGAGCGAGGAGCCCAAGAGCCCGGGCTGACCCGCGCCGGAGCTGGGAGCTGGGAGGGCCGTGCCCTGTGCCGGGTCACAAAGCGGAAACTCGTGATGATTCTTGGGGTGCCCGGGGACAGGCAGGGCTCTAGCACCCAGCTGCACCCGCAGCCCGATGGACGTTCTTGAAGGCAGAAGAGGGGTTAAAAACCCAAAAACAAGCCGGGGGTGCGGGGGACAGAGGGAGCAGCCGCAGACGAGGCTGTGCGTCAGGAGGCCAAGGAGAGGGTCCTGTGCTGAGCGGCTGCGTCCACCCGAGCCCACACCTGGGAGGCCGGGAAAACGGCTGAGGAACGGAACTGAAGGAGTCGAGACCAGCAAGCGCCATGGTTTGGATCTTGAGTGTCCCCAAAGGCCCGTGTACTGGAGGCCTGGTCCCCAGGTGGCGGTTTGGGGAGGGATGGAGCCTCCAGGAGGCAAGGCCCTTAAGGGGATCGTGGACCCTGTCTCTTCCTCTCTTTTGGGTCTTGGTCTGCTCCCCTGAGTGCTCCCCCGCATGCTCCTCCAGGATGCACTGCCTCACCACAGGCCAAAGCCACAGGCCGGCTGACCACGGGATGGAAATATCCAAGACCACAATGAAAATAAACCTTTTCTCTTTATTATCTGCTTTTTTTCAGGTACTTGTTACAGTAACAGAAAGCTGACTGATGCAGGGTTCAAGGTTGAGGGAATCAACACTGCTGAGCTGTCAACTTCTCCCCAAACTGACCCATAAATTCAATGGAATTCTGATTAAAGGCTCAGCTCCGCGGTAGAGCGCTTGCTCAGCATGTGTGGGGCCTGGGTTCCACCCAGAACCAGGAAAAAAGAACAAAACGGGAAGAGTCACCCTCCCTTATTCCACACTGACCACCAGTAACGCAGACCAAGAACCTGGTCCCTGTGCATGCCGGGGCAGGGTCAGCGGGGGGCCTGCAAACGTGGCCCCTGCCTGTCTCTGTGAGCACAGTGTCACTGGGACGCAGCGTGGCCGTTCACTTGCCCTTCACACTCAGCAGCTTTCAGGGCCCAGTGGGAGAGCGGCCCAGCGGCTGTGGCCTGCCCAGTAGGTTTCCTGTCTGGCTTCTGTCAGCTCTTAATCTAGACAATGTGGCAGGGACCAAAGGATGGGCCCACCAGTTCCTGGGACAGAACCGAGTCGGGAACAGGCAGGCACGGGCACGGTCAGCAGATGCCCCTACCGTGGCCAGTGAATCAAGGGGGACGGGAGGCTTCAACTCGCAGGCCTGGCCAGCCACGCACAACCTCGCCTCACACCGAGGGCCACCTCGAAATGGATCGCAGACCTAAAGACAGACAAACCACGGAATGTTACAGGGGAAAAGTCTCAGCCCGTGAAAGAAGAACATGGTGGACCAGGCTCTGTCAGGATCAGGAATTCCGCCCTGTGAAAGAGGAGGGAGACAGCCGCTCGCTCCACAGCTAACGAAGAGCCCGGATCCTGAGCACAGACGACTCGAGACTCACGAGGGAGGAGCGAGCCAGGTAAGGTGACCAGGTGAGCCAAGGGAGCAGACGGAACTCCCAGGAGAGGGGCAGTGTGTCCCCAGCAGGGACACGCGTGTGTCTGAATGGCTAAAGTAAAACTTAAGACCCGGCAATGCCGAGCGCTGGTGAGGACGTCGAGCTGTTGGGACCCTCGCTCGGCACAGCATGGTACTGTCCTGGGCCAGGGCTTGGCCTCAGGCCTCACCCCGGCTCCGGCCCTGCCTGCTGCGTGGAAGGCCTCCTCTGACCCTTGACCTCCACCCCCACCCTCTGCAGCCCTGCCTCCGCCCCTGGAGACTCCTCTGGTAGGGACTCAGCTCTGTGACGTCTGCTGGGTTTGTTCAGCGGGGCAAGTTGCTCCCATGTTTGGGTCTTGTCTCCCCATCGGCACAGGGGACCCCATGATGTGCCCTTTGCAGATTTTGTTGTGAGAGCCAGTGGGTTATCAGATGTCCCAGAAGCCAACGCTGTGTGCAGTGACCTTCATTCACCCACTCATTTATTCGTTTGTCAGACTTTTACTGAGCACCTACTGTATGCCAGTCTGTGCACTGAGCACTAGGGACATAACAGGACCCAAAACAGACCCCCCTCCTGCCTTTGGGGAACTTAGGTCGATGGGGGATGGACGCACAGTCATGCTTACCTGAGGCCTCTGATGGGCTCCGCTGGGGGTGGAGAGCAGGACAGTGGAGCCGGCTGTCCAGGTGAGCTGGGCAGGACCGCGCGTAATGAGGGTGAAGAGCTCAGATGGAGCTGACCCAGGAGGAGGGGTCCAGGGGGGCGTGTGCCCCAAGTGGAGGCCAGGTCTGCGAGCACTGATGTCCTGAGAAGCACCTACTTGGAGAAGTCGGGTGGGTTCCGGGATTGGGGACTGAACTCCTGTGACACTGTGATGAAGGGGGACCATCGGGCATAAAGACCAGGCCTGCACCCCTGTGGACTGGCTTCTAAAGGAAGCCAGACTGGAAAGCTCCCTCCACTCCCGTCCACCCGCCCGCACCGCACGGGTCCCTCTGTCCAGGGCTCGGAGCTGTCCGGGACCCCCGGTGCTGAAGTCCAGGCTGGGGCAAAGTGCCTGCCGGGGCCACGAGGCTCGACTTGCACCCCTGGATCGCACCCAGGAGGGCAAAACTGTTCAAGCGTCATTGCTCTGCGCTGGTTTCCGAGCCTGTACCCCAACCCGCCTCTTGGAGCTGTGCAAGCTGAGGCCACCGAGAATCCGGAGACTCCTGTCCAGCCTCCTGTTTGAGAAGTTACTGCGCCTTTAAGAATCGCTTTAGGCGTCACTCCTGGCATTACCGTCACCTGGGCTCTGAAGGGTTCAGACTGTGGATTGGCTGACGGCTCATGAATATGTAGATCACACGGGGTGGGGCAGAGAGGGGGCTGGAGGCGGGGCGCGCAGGCCTGGCGCTGGGGGCGTGGTCGGGGGGTGGTACATTTTGTTCCCTGCGGGACCCACAGGAGCCCCTAGCACACAGTCGGCGGTTAATGAATGCGTACTGACACTTGAGGTCAGTAGGAGTAATGTCCCAGAATTCACTTCTGACGCGAGGAGGCCCTATTTTCACCCTATAATATTTAAGGCTGTTTTTCGCGGCGTTCCTTGTGATCTGCCCTAATTCTGGACGTGCACTGTCACGAGCCCCGTTCTACAGACGGGGACCAGGCAGGAAGGTCCCCGGGCCGAAAGACCCGGTCGCTCAGCAGATCTGGAGGCCGGGCCTCCCGCCCTGTTTCTTACTCCGGCCCCCGCGTGCCCGGCTTCCAGGCTCTGTGCAGCCCAAAGGCGAACCAGGGCCTAGGAAATGCCTACCTGTTGGCCGAGGTCGTCCCTGTGCCTGGAAGGCCACTCGGTCTGTTAGGGTCCAGCATCTAGGAGCCGCAGGGGGGAAGCGAAGGGCTCCTGGCGGGGGGAGGGAGAGGACGGGCGCCACGGGTGGACACGCGGCGCCCGCGCTGCAGGCTTCAGGGGATGCGCAAAAAAGTTCGGACGAGGTAGCTTTTGAACCCGGGACAGAAACCAGGCGGAGTCACCCGCGGCGCTGGCCCTCGGCACGGATGCCGCTCTGGACGCCGCGTAGGTCTCTGCTGCCCCCTGCTGGTGGTCCGGGCGAAGTCTCCGGAGAGTGAATTTTGAAGGAATTTCCTGGCTCTGCAGGACGGGTCCAGACCCGGGGAGGGCTTCGTGTTAACCCGGTTTCCAGAGGGAAACAGCTCAGACGACTTCGCTGCTTGTCCAAGCTGCTGCCAAGCGTCAAATCGGACTCGAACCCGGAACAGCCTGGTCTGGACGCGAGCGCTGTGCCTTTGGTGCGTGTGGTGGGCTGGGGCAGCTGGGCTCCGGGGTGGAGGTCAGCGCCACGGCCCTCTAGCGCCGCTCTGGCCTGCCTGAGGACCAGCGGGACAGCTCTGCAGCCTGAGCCCTCCATTTTGTCGCCCCCACCTGTGAACTAGGTCCCATAGTGGCCATGGCCATTCCGAGGACACCCTGAGGCTCTTGGGTCTGGGTGGAACCAGCCCTTGCCCGCTGCCCGCCTCCCTCCCATTCCCTGCTCCACAGACCTTCCGGGCAAACTGAGGGAATCTGGACACACCAAGGGTTAAAGTCCCCGGCTGCCCCAGGTGTGACCGCCACCTGGTGACCACTCAGATGTTTTTCTTCTTTCAACAAAGCAGTGCCTGTGTCCCAGGAGCCAAGGGTACACAGAGGTTCCTGTCCCAGGTGAGGTCTCCCTGGTGTGTGGCTCTGGTGGCCTCTGATCCCCTCCAGGCGAAACATCCTGCCCACCTCAGTTTCTGTGGCATCCTCTCTCCTCGAACCCCCCACTGTGGGGGGGGGGAGGCTGCCATGTGATGGGGAAGCCCCAGCAGCACTATGGAGCCTCCTGCTGATGAGGGGCCTGCCCTCTGCCCACAGGCGTGTGGAGGAGGCAGCTGGGCAGCAGCTGTCCCAGCCCCAGGCACCTGCAGGTGAGGAGGCCTTGGCTGACCTGAGAGGCCCCAAGTCACTTGGCTGAGCCCTTCTGGGCCCACAAAAGTGTGCGGGTCAGACAATGAATGTGTGCTGTTTTAAGCTGTTAGATTTGCAGGGGTGACCTGTGACACAGTGACAGCTAGCTGGCCTGTGTTGTGCCATGTAGCCTGTCCCCCAGAAGGACACATGAAAATTCCCCCTTTGAATTAGCTCTGCCTTTAGCCAGGAAAGATGTCACTAGCCCGCGGGGGCTGGTTGGGGCTGCTTTCTCGGGTGAGGTCTGGGCCCCTTTGGGGTGAAGCGGGCTCTTCACTGCTGACTAGTTGATTCCCCAGTCGCCAGCCGGTTCCCATCTCCCCTGGGGTCCTGAACCTGGGCCTGGTGGGTCTTCCCCCGCATCCTGTGGGGACTCAGAGGCTGTGTCGGGAGGGTTGTCCTAATTGGCTTTTCCCCCGCCGGTGACCTAAAGGACGCACCACAACAATATTCGAGGCGGGAAGGTTTACCTGCGGCTCACGGTTTCAGAGGTCTCAGTCCACGGAAGGCCGGCTCATTCCGGGGCTCGAGGTGAGGCAGCGCCTCATGGCGGGAGAGGGTGACCAGGGAGCAGAGGGAGGGACTCCACTCTCCAGATACAAAACCCACACCCACAGCCGCACCCCAGCCGCCCCCAGCCACCGCCCGGTTATTCCATCAGGGATCAACTCACTGATCAGGTGAAGGCTGTGGCCCAATCATTTCTCCTCAAAACCTCTTCATCGTCTCACCCACGAGCCTCTGGGGGCCACCACCTCCCACCATAACAAGGGTGCACCTTCTCAACATGGAAGGTGGGATTTACATTTCAGAGCCCAAAGTGGACTGGGACAGGAGCACTTGAAAGCCAGTCTGATATATTTGAATTTTAGCTGCTACACAGGCCAGCTGCTGGGACCAGGCAGAGAGCCTGGGGTCAGCGGCCGCTGCGCAGTCTCAGGCAGGGCCCGCCCTCTCTGGACCCCCGTGTACTAATACTGTCAGCAGGACATTCCTCCAGGGGTCGTGGCAGGTTAAATGAGTTAATCCCCTACCCCTCGGACTAGGGTAACAAGGAAGAGAAGGTCTGCTGTCATCTGCATTTAAATATCCACACTGGCCACTGGCTGCTGTTGGACAATGCAGGCCAGAAACCAGGCCTGGCAAACAGTAGGTGCATAATTGGTGCTTGGGAGGATAGTGTCCTCCAAACCTTTTCCAGCGGCCAGCTGATGCTCCGCCAGCGGCTCCCCGGCTACCGCAGACTCTCAGCACGCCCCCAAGGCCTTCCATGGCCCTCACCCCCAGGACAAGGCCCCGGCTCGCCCACGACACTCAGATTCCGACCCTCAGCAGGATCTGGAGTGGCCTTTTGAATTGGGGTGGCTGCTTTCTGGTCTCTGTCCACCTTCCTCCTGGACTTTGGCCTCAGGGGGCAGGCACAGGATATGGCACCCAGTAGGTGTTTATTGATGACAGGGCCATCTTGGTCCGCTGACCCTCCCCTCCACAGCCACTGTCCCTGGCGTTCCCACCACCTGAACCCGGTTAACACGAAGCCCTTCCCGGTCTGGACCCGTCCTGCAGAGCCAGAAAGTTCCCCCACGATTCTTCACCCACAGGAGGGAGAGTAAGGCGAGAGGCGGACCTTTAGCAAGTAAAACTTTTATTAAATAAATTTTTAGTTTTTCTCAGACCAAAGAGAGGCGTTTGGACATGAAGACGCTTGTCACCTGAACACCTCAACAGTGACAAGGACCCTCTCCAGGCACGGGAAATCGGCTTTGACACAAAATCCAAACCAAGTCAACCCAAATTCCCTCTGAGCCCTCTCCTTGGCTCTCGCGTGTGAGTGTGAGTGTGAGTGTGTGTAAGTCAGTCTGCAGGTTGAAACTTCATGAATTTACTTGTAGCAGAAATAAAGTACATCGTACAAATCACGCAGGTCTCGACGTGGAGTATAAAAATGGTATTTACAGCCAGTAAACATGGACTAGAGGACAGCACAGGGCACCGCACACACTCCCAGGCAGGCCCGCGGGGCGAGTGCCGGGCCCCGCGAGCCTGCGTGGCACCCACTGCACACGTGGGGGACAGGACACAGGCACGCACAGGAGTGGCTCGCGATATCACCAAACTCTGGAAACGGGACGAGTTTGCAGGAGTTTTTTTTTTTTTCTTTTTCTTTTTGCTGTGGTCCCCAACCCCCGAGGTCAGTCACACATTTTGGTAGAAACAGAAGGGAATGCTGTGTCTCTTTTCTTCTTAAAAATTTCTTTTTGTTTTTGAGCTTAAGTCATCCGGAGCCTCCTGTGGCAAGAGGCCCGGCTGGACGTCCAGACGGACTCGCCTCTGTGCTTGGACGGGGCGTGGCGGCCGGAGGCTGTACAGGAGCGTCCCCAGACCCCCGACCCCCGCTAGAAACAAACATCTGTTATCATTGGATTTCCCCCCATTTTTTTTTCTCTTCTTTGTACCTGCTCAAAAAGACAGGAAAAAAAAGAAAAGAAAGAAAAAGGAAAAAAAAAAGAAAAAAAAATCTGTCGAGGTATGAAGGTCACTATCAAGGTCACGGTCTCTGATAAAGGGGTGCTTGGGCAGTCCAGGTTGGGCTGGTCCAACACGCTTGGCGATCTCGGTTACAAGACCTTAAAATCGAGGCTGGTGATTCACAGGCAGGGACGATGGCGGCCTGCCCTTGGGGGGGCAGTGAGGGACGGGGCCTCCCCCAGCCCTGGCTGCCCCGGCGCAAAGCTAAGGGCTATTGGTCACACAGTAAGGCTATGACTGAGGGGTGGGCGCACGGAGGGCAGGGAGGGCAGGGAGGCCAGAGGGTCTCTTGGTGCCACAGGAAGGCAGGCCCCTGGGAGGGGGAGAGGGTGGGGCTCTGGAGAGCAGCAGCCCGGGCAGGACGCTCCAGCTGGCCGGGCCCGGAGGCCTGCGGGGGTCGGGGTGGTGGGGGCCCACAGTCCCGGAGGTATTTCTGTTGGCGCATTCCTGGCCTGGTGTTCCAGCTGTGGGTGGACGGGCACCTGGCCGCCCAGCCAGCCTCGGCCCCTCCTCTGTCCCTGTGGAGTGACCGGCTCAGGGTCACCCTCTTGGATGGAAGGAAGTCGAGAAGTTTGGCCCCATGATCTATACTCAAAAATATATATATATACTGTCTAGAGCTCTCTGTATATACGCATATATATATATCTATAGGGAAAGCGGTGGCTTCCTTCTGGGAAGCCACCAAGGGGGTCCCGTGGGCGGGGAAGGTCCTGAAGTCGGGGGCAGCAGTGAGCCCTTGGCTCCCAGCCCAGGAGACCCCCACCCAGGACAGAGCAGAAGGCCCTTCACTGTGGCCTTCAGAAGGGTTTCACATTTTGGGGACGGGGTAAGGGCAGAGGGGAGGGAGGGCTGTGACCCAACACAGGTGCAGGAAGGCCTGGGTCGGCTGGGAGGGGAGCCTCGTGGGGCGGAGGCCCCTCAGCTGGGGGGGAGGGCATCCAGGAGCAGTCCTGGGGCACAGCAGAGGACGCCACCGTTCGTCCCCGCCAGGAAGGGGCCGGGAACCGAGGCCCATATTGTCCAGAGCGCACAGCCCCTGGTTCTGGGGACAAACGGGACAAGGGCGGTCCTTTCTTGACCCCTTCCCCACTCCAAGCCATTTATAGTCCAGAAGCCAGCTTCTTCCCGTCTCTGCCCCCCATGTTCTCGTTCATTGGTGGCTGAGTCCCCAGACGCTGGTGACAGTGCCTAGCACATAGTAGGTGCTCAGTGAGGGTTGCCAGCTAAGAGCGGAAAGTGAGTGGACGGCAGTGTGGCCTTTGTTGTGGCTTCCGGTTGGCGGTCCCCAAAGGCACTTTCCCGCAGTGCGTGACTGTGCAGGTAGGGTCCCCCCACTCTGTGCTGCGCCCCACAGATTCTAAAACACACTGACAGGCTCTAGCTGAGCTCCTACTTTGTACCAGACCCAGTGAGGTTCTTCGATGATGACGGCGAGGGTGATCAAAAAGAAGAAGAGTCAAAACAAATTATCCAGAGCTTTTTAGGTGGCGGGTTCTGGGCTTGGCTTCAGAAAGACCCAGCAGGCCCCTGACTGGGTCCCGCCCTGGGAGCCCACTGTGCTGACCCTGGGCTTACTCTTCCGTCCCCGAGAGGATGAGTTTGTCTGTTCTATGCAAAACACGCTTTGGGGGTTCGTTGGGGTTTTCTGCACGATGTTGGCGGTATACCCCGTCTGCCTTCTCGACTGGGTGCGTGTGATACTAGAGGAGCTGGGCCCGGTCGGAGCTGGTGGGGAGGGGACAGGGGCCTCCAGGCACTGTCCCCACGTCCTGCGCTCCAGCCCTGGTTCCAAGCGGAGCTGGATACTGTGAAGTCCCCACCTCAGGGACCAGGGTCTGGGGTGCGCACTTGACCCTTTTTCCTGGGGTTCAGAGCTCTCCAGCAGGGAGAAGGGACGCACAGGACAGGACAAAGCCCCTCCCCACCCCTCACCAGACCAAACCTGCTTCCGTGTGACCTTGTTCTCATCCTTCAAGGCCTCCTCCAGGAAGCCTTCCTGGCCATCCTGGGGCCTGCTTTCTCCCCGCCGCCCCGCCCCGCCCCGCCCCGCCCTCTGATCCACCCTGACCACAGGGTCACTGGGGCATCTTCGTCCAGCTCGGTCCCTGCCAACCCACCCTGGGGGCTTCCCGTAGCCTCCTGCAGCATCCCCAGGGGGAGGGTGTGGAGAATAAGCGAGGGGAGGAGGGTGTGGACAAGACGGGGCGGGGCGTGGGGCCGCCTGGCGGCTCACCTGGGCCAGGCCCACAGCCTGGGGCGGCCGAGGGCAGGGTCAGTAGGGGTGTCCGGGGTCTTTGGGCCGCTTCAGCTGCACCTTGAGCCTCTTCGTGCCGATCTGGAAGCCGTTCATGGCCTGGATGGCGGTCTGCGCGCTGGCCGGGTTGTCAAAGCTCACGAAGCCTGTGGAGATGGGGCGGGCTGTGACGTGGGCACCACGGCCTCTGCCTTCGAGGAGTCCTGGGGCGCGGCGTGTGCTCGCACGGGCAGGCAGGCCTGCCAGAGGACACACGGCGGCAACCCTGGCTTGGTGCTGAAATCTCTGGACTTGCGGTCCTCTGTGGACGGGGAGCTCACTCCTGACCTGGGGTCCAATCTGCTGGAACTTCCCATCTGGCAAGGGAGACAGGGGGTCCCCAGGGCCACGTTCTTCCTTCTCTCTGGAGCATCTGCCTCCCTCTCAGCCCTGGAAGCCACCCTGCTCCTGTGAGACCTCTGTGCCCAGGACATTTCTGGGGGGGGTGGGCTGTGTCCCAGATTCTCCCCTCCCCTCCCCTCCCCTCCCCTCCCCGTCCTGTCTGTCAGTCCTTTGCCCCTGGCTGAGGCCACCAGAACCACTCCAGCACTCTCCTTAGGTGTCCACCAGCCCAGCTCCCTCCGCCTGGCACCTCCAGGCCCCCCCTGCCTCCCGCCCTCCTCCCGGCCCTCACAGGCCAGGTGGTGTGGGTCCGCCCGCCTTACAGGGCCCGGGCAGAGCCAGGAGCGGCTCTGGAGCTGGGGCAGGTCTGAGATCTCCCTGTCCTGGCCACGCCTGCCCACCCACTGTCCAGTTTGGGAGACTGAGGCTCAGGAGGACAGTGACCCTGAGGAGATGCAGCCAGCCAACGTGCGCGTGCCTCCAGCATCTCTCCCTGGAGGTTGGAGTGGGGGCCGGTTCGGGCATTGGTGGGTCCCTTCCTTCCTGTGTGACCTCAGTCCTGTTCCTGGCCCATTCTGATTCTCTTTCCTCCCTCCATAAACTGAGACGATGCCTCCCTTCTAGGGCAGCTCCTGCCACGTCCCCTGGGATGCTGGTGCCACAGGTGGGTAGGAGCTGGGAGACCCCCTGGGGAGGGACTTCTGCTGACCTCCTGATGCTGCATGTCAGTGCCCAGCACAGTCCTGGCACACAGTAGGTGCACACAGTACATGCACACAATAGGTCTGGGTTGACTGAGTGGGCCTTTGAAAGGATATAATGAAAGTGCCTGGCACACAGTGGTGCCTAATGAGTGCACCCTCTGATTGTGAATGTGTTTCCTTTGGCCCAGGCCTGCCCGGCTCCAGGGCAGCTACTTACCGAAACACTTGCTCTGGTTGGTGGCCCGATCCATAAACACCTTGGAGGAGATGATATTGCCGAAGGGCAGGAACATCTGGGTCAGCTCCGTGTCTCCAAACTCCTGGGGGAGGTGGTAGATAAACAGGTTACAGCCTTCCGGACCTGCAGGTGGGGGAGAGAAAGACATAAAGCCCCCAAGGAGAGGAGGCGGAGCCCAGAGCCCACACCCAGGAGTCCAGCTGTGGGGAGGGGGCTGGCTCCTTGGGGCCTGGAGTCAGGGGCGAGGGGCAGGCCACAATCCCCCCCCAGATATGCCCAAGCAGGAAAAGCCTCAGGCCAGGGTCAGGCAGCCAGCCAGGCCTTGTGGCCCACACCCTGGCCAGTCCAGAGCTCCCAGAGACCCCGGCCCTCCAGAAGACCCACCCTACACTGGCTCTAGGCCATCATGACAGCCAGTCAGCCTGGCCCGCGACCAGGAGTCTTGGCAACTGCACAAATCCGCCTTAAGTCCTTAAGCAGTTTAAGACAAACCGCTGTGGCCAGCAAGCCGGGGCGGGGCGGCTCCGAGGAACAGCACATGCTTAGCACGGGCAAGGCCTCGGGTCCCCTCCCCAGTACCCCCTTAAAATAAAATTAAGTTTTCAGAAGGCCCAGTGGTCACAGAACAGAACAGAACATTCCCAGAGTTCCAAGCCCCAGACAGGGATAACCCCCAGGCCTTGGTGATTTTCAAAATTCAGATGGTATGAAAAGAAACTCAGATGCAGTAAACATGATCTCTTGAGTCCTGAACCCCAGACGTACAGAAACCGTAGGTAACTGAGCAAGGACATACCATGCCAACAGAAGTCGCTGTTAAAAACAGTCACGATTAGTCCTCCAAGACAAGCCCCAGCCCAAATAATCCCCACCGCACAGCTAAGATGAAATCATAAATAAAGTGGCAGGGTGCTCTATGGCTCTGTCCCCCTGCAGGACACACGGCCGGGACTGTGGGGACACCCCTTTCCTTCCGCACAAGGACCAGGGCTCTGCTGGGGAGCTCTTTCTAGAGCTCAGGTTTGCACCAACACAGCTGGCAGGTGACAAGTTGATTCTGAGCATAACTTGAATTCTGCACTTGTTTATCTCCTATTTTATTCCCCCCAAACACTGGGTAATCGCAGAAAAACATACCCCACAGAACTGAGCTCGTAAGGAGACACGCTGCACGCACACACCGCACACCGCCAGCTGCTACCCCTGACCGAGGCACCCCGACCCTGCGCCTGACTCCAGGCACCCACCCTCTGTCCGCCATTCCACAGTGACGCATGGCAACCCCTTGGCCACCACGTTCACGTGCAGATCTCAGGTCTTTCCCACACTCCCAGGTGCTCCTTGGCCACTGAACAGGTGTAAAGCCACGACCTTTCTTTCTAGGACCACTTTTATCAATCTCCAGCTTTTTCCCTGAGCACGTTGCTGGTGGGCTTGGACCACTGATTCCCGGACTCTCTTTGGGTTTGGGGACACAGTGCCACTGCAGCCTGCCTGCAGGTCAGCCCTCAGTGCCCTCAGGAGGTGGATCCCAGGTCCCCACAGACACCGATCCCACAGTGCTCATGTGCACAACATGGTGCAGGGTCCTCCCGCGGACTGACGTCATCCCGGGTGACTAGCACCTAATACAATGCCAATGCTGTGCGGACAGTGGCTACCCTGTACTGGAGATAAGGACAGGGAACGGTCCTATGTGTTCAGTGCTGACAAAATGACACTTGTCTGCATATTTCCATCTGACCTTGGTCGAATCCTTGATTCCAAACCTGCAGATGCGGAAGGCGGAGGGTTTAGACAACGTTCACCCAGTCCACTCAGGCTGAGGGCGAGGTGGAGAGGGGCTTGGAGGGGACACCCAGGCCAGAGTCATCCCCCCTCAAAAAAAGGACACAGTGATGCTACAGAGTCCCTGCTGGTGCCATCCTGCGGTAAGAAATGGGGGTGCTGCGAGGTCCTGGGAATGTCTGACATGTGGAGGTGCTGGCCGCGACTCTTGACAAACACATGGGTCTGGGGTAGTGGCTTGTCACACAGCCTCCAGAGGACATGCTATCTCACCCACCACAGGAAGCAGCTGGTTGGCACAGCCAGGGGACCCCCTCAGCCCAGCGCTCACCCCAAAGAAGGCTCCCACCCACGGGCCAATGTTAAGGGAGAAACTGGGCCAAGCCGTTGAGTCAGGCGCCCTCGAGCTTCTCTGGCTGGTCGCCTGCCCTGAAGACGCCCTCACTCCCGGTCACCCCCGGGGCCCAGATGGACACAGGTGTTGCATAGGAAGAAACCGAGGCACAGGGGCCTCAGGCTTAGGGGCCTCCTCGAGTCAGAGATGCACGGACTTGAACTTCAGCTGTCAGACTCCTGAATCTATGTCCTCCCTCCCTGGACAGCTCTGGCTTTCCTGGAGATGCCAGGCCCCAACCTCCAGGGTTTCGCTCCCAAATTCCTGGCCTCTGGAGAGGCTGGTGGGGGCCAGCACGGCTCCCACTGTCCAGGGGAGCAAACTGAGGATCAGAGAGGGAGATTCCGTGGCCAGCCAGAGAAGGCCCAGGCGGCGTGCAGCTGCGCCAGGCCGGGAACCGCTCGGACCGCGCGCTCCCCGCAGGTCCCCGAGGCCCCCCGGCGGCGCGGGTCAGCAGGTGGAGGTCAGAGGGCGGGGCTGGCGCCCGGGGAGGTCGCGGCCGCCTCACCTTCTCGCTGCTGCTGCTGCAGGAGGGGCGGCGGCTGGGGCACGCTGTGTGCGATGGGCGTGATGGCCGCGGTGGGGTACATGGCTGCGGAGACCGGAGCGAGACACCCGGCGAGGGGGCGTGAGGCGGAGCCGGGCGGCGCGGGCGGGGCGGGGCCAAGGCCTCGGGGCGGGTCCAGGGCTCAGGGGCGGGGCCGGGCCATGGATGAGGGGCGGGGCCATGACTCGAGGGGTGGGGCGAGAGCGGGGCAGGGGCGGCCAAACGGGAGCGAGGTGGAGCTGCGCTGGGGGGGCGGGGCCATGATTCGAGGGGTGGGGCGAGAGCGGGGCAGGGGCGGCCAAACAGGAGCGGGGTGGAGCCGTGGTCAGGGGGCGGGGCCGGGCACAGGGATGAGGGGCGGGGCCATGACTCGAGGGGTGGGGCGAGAGCGGGGCAGGGGCGGCCAAACAGGAGCGGGGTGGAGCTGCGCTGGGGGGGCGGGGCCGGGCACAGGGATGAGGGGCGGGGCCATGACTCGAGGGGTGGGGCGAGAGCGGGGCAGGGGCGGCCAAACAGGAGCGGGGTGGAGCCGTGGCCAGGGGGCGGGGCCGGGCACAGGGATGAGGGGCGGGGCCATGACTCGAGGGGTGGGGCGAGAGCGGGGCAGGGGCGGCCAAACAGGAGCGGGGTGGAGCTGCGCTGGGGGGGCGGGGCCGGGGGCAGCCGCGAGGGGCGGGGCGAGGGGCGGGGCGGAAGGTGTGCGGGACCACAACTTGAGGGACACAGGGTGGGGTACAGCAAGGGGCAGGGCCACGGCCCTAAGGGAGAGTGGCTACCCGGGTGGGCCCCAGAGGAAGGAAGGGCCGAGGCCACATTGGAGGGGGCAGGGCCATAGCAGAAGGCGAGGCCACCGTTAGGCCTTAGGAAGCGGAGCCAGAGGCGGGGCCGGGACTTTGGCAGAGGCGCGGTCAGTCCGGAGAGCAGGAGAGGGGCGTGGTCAGGTGCTGGGGCGGGGCCGGAGGCGTGGTAAAGGGGAGGCCCCACGCCGCAGCGCAAACCCAGGTGGTGGGGCTGTGTTTGAAGCCTGGGCCTTAAGGGACCGGTCCACTTTGGGGGTCCGGTTTTGGGGGTGGCAGGAGTGCGGCCAGGAACCTTGCCCGGGGATGAAAGCAGGACAGGGGTGTGACCTGAGTGGGTGGGGCCAGAGGCAGGGGGTGTGGCTGGGCACCGGAGGGGGGAGGGGTGTGGCCAGAGTCGGCCGTGGCCGGTGGAGAAGGGGCGGGTCCGCTCGCTGCGCCGGGCTGCCTCCCTACCTGTGTACTGCTGGACTCCCGAGAAGGCCGGGTGGAGCGCTTCGGCCACCGTCGGGCTCTGAGCTGCGGGGCAGATGGAGGGGCAGAGTGGGCCGGGGGCGGCAGAAGTCCTCCAGCCACCCCGTCCTTAAGAGCAGGAGGGAGGGAAAGGGACGTGCGCCCCCGCTTCGCTTGTGTGCTGACCCGCTGTGTGCTGACCCCGTTTTTACAGGTAGGGACACCGAGGCTGAGAGGGGAAGCCTCTCGCTCGGAGCCGCGCAGAGAGCAAATCGCAGAAGCCATCAGGACCCCGGGTTTCTCAGACTCCGACGAATTTAACCACCCCTTCATCTCGCTCGCCCGGTCCTGACCCCCTCGCTTTCAGGGGTGACCCTCACTCCTCCCCTGCTTCTCCACTCAGCCCTTCCTCCCCTCACTCTGCCCCATCCTCTTCCCACCGCTGGTACATCAGATGCCCTGCGGATCCCCGCCCCGCCGAGACCTCTGGCTGCCATGGAAGAGGGGCCGGGGGAGGTTGTCCCCACCACCCAAACCGCTGAGTCTGCGGGAAACGGCCGCTAGAGGACAGGGGTGGTGGCTGGGACTGAAGGGATGGCAAGCGTTTGGGTCTTGACTGTGGTGGTTATGCAAATATGTTACCAAAATGGCACAGACACACATAGGGGCAAGGTGAGAATGGGAAATCCAAATAAGGTCTGGAGCGGACTGTACAGAGCTAGGTCAGTGTCCTGACCCTCCGCAATGGTGGTGAGATGCCAGTGCACAGCAAGCACGCAGATGAGGACACCCAGGCTGCTCTGTATTTTTTATGCACACACCTAGCCTCCAATGATTACAAAGTAAAGAGTTTAAACCAGAATCTCCTCCTCGGTAGAGATGACTTATTGGCAGGAGGCTTTGGGAGGGGTATAGGGTAGAGAGAAGTGCATGTCTGACCCACAAGGGCAGCTGCAGCCCAATCGGTGCTCAGTCAGTATTTATTCAGCAAATGAATGAATGAAGGCATCCATGTCCTCCCCAGTCGGGACAATTAACACGTACAACTTTTGGTGCTGTCCTCGTGAGGTGATGGTATTAGCCTCATTTTCCATTTTTTTGTTTTTCAGTATTGGGGTTTGAATCTAGGGGTGCTCTATCACTGAGCTACATCCCCAGCCCTTTTTAATATTTGAGACAGGGTCTCACTAAGTTGCAGAGATGGGCCTTGAACTTGCAATCCTCCTGCCTCAGCCTCCGAAGCTACTGGGATCACGGGCCTGCACCACCACACCTGGTCCCCATTTTCTGGATGAGCTGAGACTCACACAACCCTGGGCCACCAAACTGAAATGTGAACCCAGAACCACCTGGGCTACTTCCTCTGTTCCCACCTGCCAGGCCTCCCTTCCTGGGACCACAGCTCCCATCTGCTCTGCTGGGACTCCTTCGTCCGCCCTTCTGCTCCCTGGGCTCCAGGGGGTGTGGACTCATGCTTGTTCCACTAGGCTTCAGGGGACCACCCTGAGTTACCTGGGTAGGGCACAAGGCCATTGGCATACACGGTCTCCAGGGCAGGGTGCCCACCAGGAAAGGGCACAACACCTGCGAAGCCATTGGTGATGGGAGCCACGAGGCCGGGCACAGCAGCCGTGCCCAGCAACGGGGGCGAGTGCAGCCCTGTGGAGAGGAAGAGGTCAGGGGAGCCTTGGCTGCTGGCTTGGGGTCCTGCCCATCCATCCTGGGCCCCTGACAGATGCTCACCAGAGGCAGGAGCAATGGGTGTGGCAGGCAGCCCATTAAGGCTGACGGCACCGATCTGCTGGATGTGGCAGGGTGAGAAGGCCACACCGGGGCTCAGGTAGCTGCCCGAGGTGGACAGCACAGTCGTCTGCTGCTGCATGAGCTGGGGACAGAGAGGACGTCAGTGGGCACGGTCTGCCTTGAGATCAAGGCTCAAAGGGGAGGCTGGTCCAGCGACCGGGAGAAGGGGGTGTCGTGCTGCGTGCGTCTTGGCTGGAATCAGGGCTCAGACAGGGATCAAGGCTCAGAATGGCTCAGGGTTCAGTTGGAAACGGAAGCTGCACCTGGGCTCAGGCAGATCAGAGCTCAGGCTTAGCCTGGATTGGGGATTTTAGCCAGAATTGGACCTCATCTAGATTCGAGGCAGCCAGGATCTTGGTTCAGCCCACGGTAGGTCTTAATCTGAGATTAGGGGTTAGTTCAGGGCCAGGGTGCAGCCTGGATTAGGGACTCAGTCTGAGTTTGGTGTCAAGGTGGGGTCAGGGCTCAGTCTAGATTTGGTGAGTGAGCCTGGTGGTCCAGAATTTGAGTTTTAGCCTGGACTTGGGGTTCGGTTCATGGGTAGGGGCTCTTCTAGGCTTGGAAGGAAGCAGCTTGGAGTTGGGGGCTCAGCCACACAGGACAGGTCCTGAGCCTGAGAGGTGGAGCAAGGCACAGGAGGAAGGCCAAGAGGCAGGACCCCCGGGCACACGGGAGAGCCGCACTGGGAGCTGTGGACACAGCCCGTCTGCTGGGGCCACTCACAGCCTGGGCGTAGGCACTGTAGGGGCTGAAGGGCAGGGTGAGGGACGGCGTCAGGATGCCCAGCTGGCCCACCATCTGCTGCATGCGCCGCAGCGTCCTCTCCTTGTCGGTGTCCGCAAACTTGACCACCAGGCTGGAGGAGGCTCCCTGGGGGGGTTGGGGGCAAGCAGGGGGAGAAGGGCAGGAGGTAGCCAAGACCTGAGCCCCCAAGCCTGCCAGCCCAGGCGCCTCGGTGAGGGCAGCCGATGCCAGCACCGCAGCCATGTCTGCAGCTCACAGCTGCAGGAGCCGAGGCCACAGGAAGCCCGGTGGCTGTCAGCATCCCGGGCCTGGCGTCTGCACAGGTGCCACGTCCAGGCCCTGGGCTGCATCTGGGGCACAGTGCATGCACAACCACCTAGGGGACTGTCACCACCAGGAGCCACAGCTAGAAGACACACCTGCTGGGATAGGGGTGCAACTATGGGACAGCTCACCCAGCTGGGCTGAGATATGGATGTCACACCAACGGGCAGCCCAGGCAGTGGCCAGCAGGGGCTTTGCATCAGGACACAGCCACAGGCGCACAGGGCCAGCTCTCCACCCGTCAAAGGCAGCTGACCCTGACCCCGGTTTCCCTCCAGGCAGACCTTCCCGCCAGCCCCCAGGTGCACGCTGCGGCCTGCCCTTGCTGACCTGCTGACCCCCAGAGAGCTCGTTCCCACAGGGCAAGCTCTGAGCAAGGGACAGCTCTGAGCACACAAAGCCTTCCCCCAGCTCTGGAGGACAACTGAGGAGGATTGCTGAACCTGGGGCCGGCAGATGTGGACATCTGTGTGCAGAGAGGGTGGCTCCTGGGGCCCCAACCCGCCTCGGAACCCCGAGACGCGCCTCCTCCCCTCCACCAGGGCCAGTGGGCCAGTAGGACCCTTACCCTCACCAGCGTCTTTCCAGACTGGCCCTCCTGTCCACCTGGCCCCAGCTCAGGCCTTATGCTCCCCGACCTGGACCTGGGTCCAGGCCCCCGGTCACCCCCTCCATCCCCTTGTTTGACCCAAAGGAACAGCCGCTACTGGCCGGGCCTCCCTGGCTCTGGGGGAAGGGTGGCTGGGAGACAGCAGCTCTGTGAGCAGACAGCCGGACAGTTGCCCAGCCAGAGATGGCGATGTGGCCAGTGGCCAGTCACCCACCCAGGGTCAGCCAGAAACCCTGGCCTGAGGAGAAAGCCTGGGCTCCTCTGTCCCGAACTGCAGGACCTCGAGCCCCATCTTCCACTGTTCCTCCCATCTGCCCATCCCCCCCGTCCTCATCATGTTCCCCAGCTCAGCCCCCCACCCCGACGCACACACGCTGACCCACACATCCACGCGCACCATCCACCTCCCTCAGCCTGCACAGACTCGGTGTGCACACACACCACCCAACGTGTGCACAGGCATGCTGGCACACACGGGCACAGCGGCTGCACAAACCTGCAGCACACACACACACTGCCCTGTCATCCAGGCTCATGCAGATTTGCACACTCAGGTCTAACACACATGTGCACTAATTCACATACACACACGTACATGAGCACACATATGTGTACAAGTGCACACGCGTCCATACTGCACTCTCAACACACCTACTAATCATGCCTTCACAACAGCACTCGCATGCATGCGCACACTCACGGCGCACACCTGTAGCACACGCACGCCCACCCTCCCACACACACTTGCACACACACACTCACTCGCCTGCACCTTCCCCACAGCCCAGGGCTGCAGGCTCTCTGCCCCCTGTGCCCTCTCTGAAGAAGAGCCAGAGGCTACTGGCTGGCTGCGATGATGATTCTGTCCCTGTCCCCCTCACTGCCCATGCCCCTACCATGGCCAAGGGCACTCCTACTCACCGGCATAGTCTGGCTGCCGTGGAGGGCGTGGATGGCCGCCTGGGCCTCTGTGTGAGAAGAGAATTTCACGAAGGCACAGCCTGTTCCAAGACAGGGGGAGGGGAGGTGCGGGTTCAGAGGGTGAGAGGGTGGGAGGGTGGCCACAGGGAGTCCCGGTGGCCACCCAAGACACACAGCCAGACACCCAGCAGTCGCGGCTGGAGGACAGCCGCTGCTTGTTCAGATTGCCGTGCAACCAGAGGGCCGGGCCAGACAGTCGCCCAGCAACCTCGGCCACCGCACGCCCAGTGGCCTGTCACCCATTCAGTTGGTCAGCCAGAAAACCAGACGGCCTGGCAGCTGTTTTCACAAACAGAGCATGGCGGGACCTCGGGGAACCCTGTCTGTCAGAAGAGGGAGGGCCAAGCCTGCCAACAGCCCGGCACCCACACAAGGTCCAGATGCTGTCCCCAGAATGCAGGAGGGAGGCGACACACCACTGGACAGGGCAGTCTTGGGGTAGAGTCAGGCTAAGCGCAGGGACTGCAGACAGACCCGGCCATGTCCAGAGGCAGGCGGAGGGGGCCGTGTGCCACCAGGCCAGAGACCACCAGACACTGGCAAATCCAGCCAGAGGGCCGCAGGGACAGAGGCCCCAGGGCAGACAGACCGCGGACACCTCCTGACAGCGCGGAGAAAGTGCCAGGCGGCTCTGGGTAGTGTGGTCAAGTGTCCGGAATTGGGCAGGTGGCAGCACAATTTTGTGACGGTTCCAAAAGCACTTGGGACCCAGAGCGGCCGCCCCCGGGGAAGTGGCTCCACCCCGCGTCCCGCCGAGCCAGCCCCTCCCGCTGGACCCGCCCACCGGCCGCTCCCCTCCACGTGCCCAGGCCACCTGGTCCCATCCCGCGGCCCCGCCCCCGGAGCAGCCCCACCCCATTTCAGGCCCCGCCCCCACACCTTTGCTGCTGCCGTCGGGCCCCCGGAGCACGGTGCACTCGTCAATGACCCCGAAGGGCTGGAACAGCCGCAGCACGTCCTCCTCCGACTGCTGCTTGTTCAGCATCCCCACGAACAGCTTCCGGTCCCCTGTGGGCGGAGACACCCCCTCAGCCGAGTCCCGGGCCTCCGTGATTTCTCTGGCCCTCCAGTGCGCATGGACAAGGTTCGCCCAGGTTCGCTGGCTCCTGTTCTGCGCGTGCAGGGGATCGGGGGACACAGCCTCAAGGCAAGGACGGCCAGCCTGTGCCTGCCCAGATCCCTCCATACGCCCTGTACCCTGAGTGTTCCCACCTCCCAGCCTTTGCGTGCGTCCCAGGCCCTGTTTGGCTGCTCCCGGGCAAAGACAGTCTCCCTCCTGTGCAACCCAGAGCACACACACAGGACCATGGTGCTGGGTACCACCTGCTGTACCAAGTCTGCAAGCCTGGGTACACGTCAGGACCCCGCTCTCAACAGTGACAGCAGAACCCCCTGCCCAACCCTTCTGGGGCTGGGAGACAGAGTCAACCGATGTCCAGTGAGAGGTCATGTGCACCAGGCCCAGTGCCAGGGAAGCCTGGAGCCCACCTGGCGCACCTGGGTGGGGGGCTGGCTGGATCTGCCTGAGTCTGGGGCCAGGGGCTGGGCCAGCCTCCCCCCTGAGACACTGTGCCCTCTGTGATGGCACTGCTCCCTGGTAATCAGGAAAGTAGCAGCTTCATCTCCCAGGGATGGTGAGCTGGTTACTATGGAAACCCTTCTTGGGCAGCTGTCACTCAAAAGGGTGGGAGGAAGAGAGAAGCCGAGAGGCTGAGCATTAGGGAGAAAGAGAGAGAGAGCAGAGGGAACCAGAGAAGCAGGAAGAGCAGAGAAGCAGCGATACTTAGAGGTGGGGGCGGAGGGGCGCAGGAGTCCTGCAGACCCACAGGCCTGCCCCTCTCCTGCTTCCCACATGGCAGCCAGGGTGGAAAGTGAAAGCGGGTCCCGACCCAGACAGGCTTAACCAGGCTCCTACACAGACACAGAGGTCCCAACAGCCCTGCCCCGCACTTCCCCTCCCCTTGGTCTCCCCTTTAGCTTCCCTCCATCCAGGGTAGGGAGAAGAACGGCTAGGCTCCGGGCCACTGAGCATGCCTCCAGGGGTACAGCCCACACCAGCGTCCAGCCCCACACAGACTCTGGCCCCAGCCTGCACGTCAGCCCGCACACCCAGCTCCAACAGCCAAGCACACGGGCGTGAGCACACATGCCCACGCACAGGCCAGGCACAGTCATGCATGCAAGCGGGCGGGTGCCCGGCACCTTGCACGCCTGTGTTCATGTGTAGCAGCTGCAGCGCAGCAAGTCTGCACGTCTGGACACAAGAACGCACGTGCATGCATACCTGCAGACACGCACGCGCACGTCCCAGAGACCGACCCATAGCCCTCGGGACCCCATCCTCTCTGAAGACCCCCATTAGCACACCCTGAAAGGGGTGGGGTATTTGCAAGCAGCTGGTCTTGGGCAGAGCCCCGTTCCCGGACCGGTCCCACCACCAGGGGGCGTGTGAACACTGCGGCTCTGGCAGCCAAGGCCAGCTGCGATCCACAGGCCCCACCCACTGTCCCCTTCAGTGAGAGGTAGGAAGGGATTTCCCTCCTCCCCATTCCTCTGCCGACCCCAGCCCCGCAGCCGTGGAGAGATGACAACTACCTCCGCGGCTTTCGCTGTCTGCAGGCTTCACCTGGATCGGTCGGGCCATCTGTGGAAAGAGGAGGAGGGCAAAGTCAAGATGGGCAGCCGGCCACTCCTGAGCCCTGCTGGGCACCCGTGCTCACCTCCCTGGCTTCAGCATCCACCAGCCCCCAGCCCCCTAACATCCCAGTCAAACCAAATGACACACAAGCCCCCAGTGGGACCGAATGGCAAACTCTTAGCTTTCAGAATCCACTGGCTACCATCCCCTCCTCCAGGAAGACTCTGCCTCTGCAAACCCGACAGGCTACTTGCAAAGGTGGCTGCATCCCTCCTGATCTGGTAGGTGATGCCACTTTGCAGTTCCTGACTTCAAGAAGAGGGGTGTTTTTTCCCAGCCCCAGCATCTGGACCTGGCTGGATGTGTGCCTTGGTCCAACCAACAGATCCGACCAACAGAATGTGGCGCAAGTTCTGAGCTTGGGCCTCAAGAGGCCTGTCCCTTGCCCTTTTGGAGCCCTGAGATGTCAGGGGGGAAAACTTGGGTGAGCTACTGATGACCCACAGGAGGGGCCAGCAGAAGAATCATCTAACAAGTCCCAACTGCATTCGCCAGAGTAGGGATTAGACAAAATGCTTGGGACCGTGTGTTACCCAGCAGTAGCTAACAGATACACCCAGGCAACTACTTTTAGGCAGGTCCCATGAGCTTTGGGTGGAAGGACTGTCATACTCCAGTGGACCAGCAGGTCATCTGGGCCCATGGTTCCATGTTCTGGAATCCCCTGTCCCCAACCCCCAGTACTGAAAGCCACATTTCGGTGGAAGTTGCTCTCCACTGTGGCACCTCCGCACATGCTCAGTCCTGGGCACGAGCTGAATTTGAGGTGTGAGGGCAGAAGCAGGGAGGCAAGGGTCCACTGGTCCTGGGCAGGGCTCTCCTCCTCAAGTGGAGACCTGGGGTCCTCCTGTTCATCCGTCAAAACCCAGCTCTCAGGCCCCCAGGCTGGCAGTCCATCCACCTCTGGGCCCCAGGCTCCCCCTGCCTCAGGGCTGGAAGTGTCTGTCCTGCTGTCCCTCCAGCTGGGGACCCCAGCATCAGTTCACACAGGGCAGGATGTGGAGCAATCAGAGGAGCTTGCACAACTGAACCGGGCAGAAGGGAACGGCCTGTGTCTCCCAGCATAGGAAGGTGCCCTTGGCTGGACCAGGGCCTCCCAGAGGGACATCCGTTAGCCCTGCGGTCTCTGGACCGCTCTTTCCACCTCGGACTTTTGAGGTCCAGCCGAGAAGGCCCCACAGGCCAGCTTTTCCAATCACACGAGACTACAGGACGACCCGAGACCGGCGCCTTGTGCACCCACCTTCCCGACGGCAAAATCAAGAGCAGCGGCCGAGCTGGGCAGGGCCGGTGGGCTGCAGCTCCGCGGTGCAGCCCCCTCCCCCCACGCGGCTCTGCCCCTCTGGACCCCTTCACCTCCATCCCAGCTGCAAGCCCACTTGGGCCCCCAGTCAAGCACCCCGCTGCTCCGGGCCCCCCCAGCTGGCTCCCTCCCTCTTGAGCCCCACCCCTTTCGGGGTCCCCTCCCCTCCCCCATCTCCTCCTGTCTCGCTAAGACCCTCCCCCTCTGATATCCTCCCCCTTCCTGAGTGCCGCCTCGATTTGAACTCGGCTTTAGGAGGCCCAGAACCAGAGAGGCCCCTGTTTGTCCCCAACCCATCCCCTGCCCCAAAGCCACCAGCAGCCACCACCTCAGACCACCCAGGAAAGGCCCAACCACCTCTCCCTCCCCCTCCATCAGCCCACGCCCCACCTCACCCCAGGCCCTCTGCACCTGGGTACCACCCTGCTAGCTGGAGGTTGAGGGGAGATTATTTCAACCAGATGCGATCAGCTTCTGGGTTGGGGTGGCCAGACGTGGGGGACAGGGGGCACCTGAGACCCAGCTCCTGCCCCCCCTCCTCTCCCACCCGCCTCCGCGGGCCTCACCTCCTCCCTCCTCCCAGCACCTTGGGCAGATGAGGATGGGGTTACCATGGCAACGCTGATTCACCACACGGAAGCTGGCAATTGTTGTTGCCACGGAAACCGCCTCTGAGGGGCGAGCCCAGCTCCTGCCTCGCACAAAAGAGATATTTAAATATGATCTTGGAGAGATGGATGGGCCGCGGGAGGGAGGGGCGGCCGCGGGAGAGAATCCGCCCCCATCACCCAACCTCCATCTCCACCCCATTCTCGGGGCCTGGGGTACCTGCCCTCCATCCGTGCCCTTCGTTCGGCCGCTGGACACGGGGACCTTCCACCTCCCCCTGGGAGGACCCCCTCCTGGGGCAGCCTGGTGGTGGGGAAGGGGGTCCTAATCTCGCCCAGGAAGCCGGTGGGTAGCCCTCCCTCCAGGTCCCCACACCGCACCGGTCTCTGGGGCCGGGTGGTCCCCGCCCCGCAGCCCAGCACCCACCTTACCCACCGGCCAGGGCCACGCCAGGCTGGCATCCACGTGCCGCCGCCCGCCCGGCCGCCCTGGGCGCACAGGCGCACACCACACGCAGGCCGGCTGCCACCCCTCCTGCGCCCCTGCCCGCCCATCTGCCTCTGCCCACCTCCTTCCGGCTCCCTCTCTCCATCTGTCCCGCCGAGGTGTCCGCCGCCTGCCCTCCCTCCTCCTCCACCGGCCGCTCCCCACCCTGCAGCCCTCCCCGACCCTCCCCTCCTTTATTTATTCCACAACATTTCTGGCTCCTCCAAGTGGAGAAATTCTGGGATCCCAGGGGGCCCCACATTCATCCACCACAGGGGAGACTGGCAGACACTGGCACTCCGGGGGTCAGGGCGGGTGGAGGAGAGAAGGTCAGGCTGGAGCCGAGGGGACCCAAGGACCAAAAGTCGTCCCAGGCTCCGTGAAGATGGCCGTGTGCAGGGGTTCTGAAGCAGGCGTAGGAGTTCGGGGCGGTCAGACGTCTCCCCAGGCGGAGCCCACAGTGACCATTCAATCCCCACCAACATGACGCCACGGCCAAGACCAGAGGGGCAGGCGGGCAGAAGGGGCCAGGTCCTGCTGGTGTCCCGGGGCCCTCTGAGGACCCACCCCATCTACCTAGGGAGGTCCCGGGGCAGGGCTCTGAGGGTCCTGGGCTTTGGCATGGGTGGGCAGGCACTGGGTGGGTGGGACCCAGTCCTCTGCTCCCGACCACCTGCCCTGGAGTGTCACAGGTGGGGACACGGGGCCCCTGAGAGGGCAGGGCCTGCCGGAGGGTCCTCTGCTGCCCCGGGGTGGAGCCAAGAGTCCACCCTATTTGAAACGTGATCTTTTAGAAGATTTGGGGCCCAGGGAAGACCCCAGCCAGATGGTGGGGGGGGGGAGCAGGGTGGACCCCGTCCGGCTGCCCCGCCCACACTCCACTGTCCTCTCCCGCTGACCCCACCTCTGCCAGGCACCGCACCAAGCCCCTTCCTCCTCTGAATGCTGCTGTGGCTCCCTATTGCCCGGGTGGACGCCGGCTCCTCCTCCTGGCACCTGAGGGCCCCACTGCGAGCCCAGCACAGAGTCCACAATGACAACCTGTGGTCCCCACTCTCCACAGGAAGCAAAACGCCTCCATCCTCGTGGGCAGGCAGCACTGGGCAGCACCTGGCAGGAGGGAAGGGAGTGTGGCCACGTGGAAAAGCCACAAGGAAAGTCCAGACGTGTCCCTGGAAGACCGGGGCCCCCGGCAGGGGCAGCTGGACCGGCCTGCAGGGGACAGAGGTGGGCGCTTTGTCACCCTCTGAGTTCCGGGCACTCTGCTCTGGGCAGTATTTCCTTTGACCCTCGTTTTATCTCTTTCCTTCACGTGGTGCCGAGGGTCAGCCCTGGGCCTCGCACGTCCAGCTGTGGGGAGCCCCGACCCCCAGACCTCTGTAGGGAGATCGAGGGTGCAGGTGACAAGGGCCGGCCGTGGATGCCACCACAGGCCAGGGCACACATGGGCCGCTCTCCCAGGAGCCCGGAGTGGCCCTGCCACCCCCTGACTCTGGACCTGGCTCCTGAGCGGTGAGAGGCAGAGCCCGCTGCCCTGAGCCTGACCACAGGCCATGGCCACAGCTGCCCTAGGAAACTGGGCCTGCTCCACCCGGGGCCCGGGAGCCTCGGGCACATCCCCCCTGAGGTCACCTGCTGCCAGGCCCCTGACCGCCCATCTGCACCGAGACCCCTCCTCAGTCGGCTCGACCCGCGGGGCCTCTCCACCTCCGCAGGCGCCGCGGCCACTCCCTTGCTGGTCTCAGCTGCTGTCCCCCGCCCTACGTCACACCAGAGCTGAGGAAAGGCCAGCCGGGGACACACGAGCCGGACACAGACACCCGGCCCCCGAGGGCAGGCTGGAGGGAGTGCAGGTGGGACAGCCGTCCCCGGAGCCCTGGACTGAGGGGTCAGTGTGAGGGGGTGGGGATCCCTGGGGACAAGGTCCTGCTTCTGCCCCCAGCCTCCAAGTCTGTCCAGATGGTCAGGGGACGAGGACACCGAGCGGCAGAGACACTCGTCCTGGGGCCCAGAGTCAAGCTCAAGGTGTCAGCAGCGTCAGGGACGAGGTGACACAGAGGGAGACACTCTGAGAGCAGAATGTGGGGACCAGGGCTCTGGGGACGGGGAGGGGAGGTGGCGCCAGGGCCTGAGAGAGGAGCTGCTTCAGAGGGCGTCCCGGGCCACGTGTGGGCACCTGCAGACAGGGGGGCCACCTGGAAGGGGACAGGTCCCAGGGAAGCTCAGCAGAGTGCCCGGCAAGGAGCAGGTGCCCAGGGAGACCGTCAAAGGAGTGGACGTGGGAGGACGGGCGGCCGGTGCGGGGAGGGAGGGAGGGATGGTGGGCGGGTAGATGGAAGGTGGGCGGGGGTGGGCGGGGTCGGGTGGGCGGGGGTCGGGTGGAGGACGGGTGGGTGGAGCGTGGAGGACGGGTGGGTGGAGCGTGGAGGACGGGTGGGCGGAGCGTGGAGGACGGGTGGGCGGAGCGTGGAGGACGGGTGGGCGGTGCCACACGAGCAGGAGGCCACCTTAGCGCAACCGGCCCTGGCCCCGGCGACCACCAGCAGCGGGTCTGCGTCAACCCAGGGTCCGCCCCTGCCCTGTGGCTCGCTGGCACCTGACCCTGGACGGACCTGATGCCCACTGGTGAGTCCCTCTGTCCTTCTCTCAGTCTGCACTGTCCAGTGACAGCGCGGGGAGAATGAGAGGCCACTGTGAGGCTCAGGCGCCAAGGGCGGCTCCCTCCTTGTCACACGTGGCCCCGAGCTCTGGGGAGGCCAGCCGCCGGCGACAGGGACCTGAGGCTTCGACCCCTGGCCGCCCGAGGGGCCAGCTTGGAAGCAGATTCCCCACCAAATCAAAGTCCTGCCACAGCCCAGGCCAGCTCCCGGTCAGGACCACGCAGCGATCCCACTCCCAGGCTCGGCCCAGAGCTCCTGCTTGGAACCGCGAATTCACGGGTGGCCTGTGACCCAGCGGCAGAGCAGCCCTTGGCGGTCGGTCACCCCCGGCCTCTGGGCTGGCCTCCGGAATCCGGCTGGGCTGGGCGGTGCTGGCAGAGGGTCAAGAAGGAGGAGAGTGAATTTGGGGCTTTCGTTGCACAGATTCGAGGTCACTCTTGCCCGTGCTGTCCGTCTGCCCAGAGCCCTTTCTTGTCACCTGCAGGGTTGGGAGGTGGCCTGTCCCCAGGTCACGTGTTGGGGGCTTGGTCCCCAGTGTTGGGGGTCTTGGAGAGATGGGCCTGGAGGAGCCGCTTAGGTCCCTGGGGGCGTGTCCCTGAGGTGTGGACTGGGCTCTCCTGGGAGGCCAGCTGGACGCCCTCCCTCCTCCCCTCCCTCTGGCTTCCTGGCTCATCACACGACTCTTCCTCTCCCACCTCCGGCCTCGTGACACCATCCATCACGGCATCCTCACCGGATCTGAGCCAATGTCAATGACAGGCCCTTGACCTCCAGAACGGTGAGCTTTATTTATAAACCTTTTTTTTTCTTTAGGGACCAGCCTGCCTCTGGTATTTCATTATAGTTACAAAACAAAACAAAACAAAAAAAAAACCAACATCATGTTTCTTCCCAAATGTCACCTCCTCAGTGAAGCCCTCCATGACCACCTCCTCTACAATTTCCTCCCCCCACTGACATGTTGCCCTCTTCCAGTCCCAAAGAACAGAGAGATTAAGTTTCTGGCTCGCTGTCACACAGCAAGGACAGGTTGGAGAACAAGAGAACATCACCAAAGTGGCAACCGGAGTGCCCGTCACCTGAACCGCAGCCACCCCAAAGGGGGCTTTTCCTTCTTTCAAACGAGCTGAGGCCACCCCACACCTTCTGACCTGTTGAAATTGAGTCCAACGCCAGCCACGCCTTCAGCCCGAGGCGCACCCCCGCTCTCCACTGTCAGGCAGGGTCCCCCGGAGCCCCGGAGGGACGGGGAGCCCCAGAGCCCCCGAGCTGAGGCCTGCAGGCTCCCTGAGGCTCCCTGGGCCCAGGGACTTGGCTCAGGGGGACCTTCCTTGCTGGCACCCAGTAAGAACAGGAGGACTCACCAGGGACAGTGTCCAGGCCAGCCTCCTGGTCACCAGGGACACAGCAGTCCCCACACCCAGGGCTGTGGCTGCCTTCGCTCCACAAGGACCCGTGGCCCTGTTTCCTTTCTATGGGAAAAGCCGCAGGATCTGGGCTCCTCATGCCCCACGGGGCTGTGCCACCTGCCCGTCCCCACCCGGCCTCCGTCACCTCCTCTGCTGCAGCTGCAGGGCTCCTCCCTGGGCCTCCAGCACACCAGGCTGGGTCCTGCCCGGGGCCTCCGCCTGCCGAGCTTCCTCATCTCTGAGGCCAGTGACACTTGCATGTAGGGCCAGGCACTTGTGCAGTAAACAACCTAGCCAACCACACATGCCTCGTAATACACAGCACAGCTGCAGGAGGCCCCGGCCAATGCCACCTGGTGGTGCCTTCTGCCCTCTGCTCTTAGCTGTCTGTCTGGGTCAGAGGCCATGGGCTTCACAGCTCATCTGGGAAGGGCCTGAACCCCAAGGCTGAGAGCAAGTCCCCACCCACCTCGCCAGACAGCACAGAGACTCACCCCGGGCAAGGTCTTCTGCTCGTGTAGGGCAGTCTGAGCTTTGATGGCGGAGTCCCTGGCACAGTAGGTGAGGAAGGCACAGCCTGGGGGAGAGGAACAGGGATGTTAGGAGAAGAGCCCACGCTCCCAGTGGAGGATGCAGTCCCACGTCCACCAGCAGATGGATGGACACATGCTGGAACACTACTCAGCCAGGAACAGGAGCAAAGCTCTGACATGCTGCACAAGTTGTCAGTGACATGATCCAGACACAAGGGACACTCACTGCAGGGTCCGTCACAGGAGGTCCCTGGAGTTGTCACACCCACAGACACAGAAAGTGGACGGTGGGGGCCAGGGGCTGGGAGGGCATGGGCAGCTTGAGCTCGATGAGACAGAGCTGCCATTGGGCGCAGGGAAGGTTCTGGAGATGACCGGTGCGGCTGCCCGGGGCGGGCACTGAGCACCGCTGAGCTGCGCCTCGGCCAGGCACGATGGAGGGCAGCCGGGCTCGCCCACGGCCAGCCCCCTCCAGGGTGCTACGGGGCGCGAGGGAGGAGGCCCGGCTGCGGGTGAGCAGGGCTGGCGTGGGGAGGGAGGGCCATCGCCCGGCCAGACCGCGAGAAGATGGCGGGGCCACAGGACAGGCCACCAAGGGGCACGCAGCTGGAGGGCGTGGCACGGTGGTAAAGGGCAGGGCCAGGCAGGAGAGGGACCCAGGCTGAGGCTGGCGCCCCCGGGCGCGACGGGAGGTGTGCAGGCAGAGGAGCCAGGCAAACCGAGAGGCCAGGGAGCACCGCGCAGCTCGCGGCCTCTGGACACGCCGGCCTGGAGCCGGGGGCCGCTCCCAGGAGGCCTCTCCACCTGGCGCCCCTCGGCCGCTGCCTGTGACGCGAGGCCCTGGCGGCGGCTCCGGAACGTGGACCCGGGTCTCTGCCTCCGCCCCACGATCGCCCAGGAGCGCTCCGCGGGGTCCACCTCAGCCCCACAGGAGCGTGGTGAGCCGTGTCCACCACCCCGTGCGTCCAACCCAGTGGGCGGGACAGGGGCGTCCCCGCCCCGGGTGTGACGAGTCTCCGGCAGGGACGGGGCCCGCCAGGCAGAGCTGAAAATGGTCTCTAACAGTTAGAAACCGTTAGAGCCGGGTGTCGGGTCACAGCCGCTCTGGAAATCAGTCTGGCAGACAGTTCCTCAGAAACAAAGTGTAGCTTGACCACATGACCCAGCATCCCACTCGGGGGCATTCCCCACGAACCGATCCTCGGGCACCCACGAACACAGCCGAATGGTTCCCTGAGGCCTAAAGGGGGCGTGACCCAAGGGACTGGTGAGTACAAGACACTGTGGTGTCCTCACCTGGTGGAATATTACTCAGCATTGAAAAGGAGTGAAGGTCCGACCCACCCAACACCTCGGGCCTTGAGAATGTCCTGCTAGTGAAGAAGGCGGGCAGAGGACAAAGCTGCCAATCCCCTGAGGTCGGGTCCCGGAGCTGACCAAGTCCACAGAGACGGGAAGTAGCCTGGCGGGTGCCCTGCTGGCGGGGGACTGGGCTAATGTTATGGGGACAGGGAGATGGACGGTGGGGACGCTGCACCCACGGCACGGCTTCGAGCCACTGCTGGGGACTGAAAGCGGTGACAGGGTGAGCTTTACGTTGTGTCTGTCTTGCCACCAGAAACATCGTTCTTGGTGTGTATTTCAAACATACCCCAAGGGAGGCGGCGAGGGACACCGGTGACACGATCCTGAAGCCACGAGTCGTCTCCCAGGTGGAGAGGGAGCCTCCAAGCCCTGGTGTCCCCAGCCCCAGCCCCAGGGAGAGCCCCGGCATGAGTGCCCCTGGCTGGGACCTGCGCTCTAGCGGAGCTGGCCCGTGTGCGCCTGGGCTGCGTCCGTGGGCACAGGCGGGGTGCCCGGGACACCACCAGTGGACACCCATCCTCCTGCCGGTGGGCGCCGGGCTCTGTGCTGGGGCGTCACGGGCGGGGCGGCCACACCAGGCCCCCCGGGTTTCCGTGCACTCGGGGCCTGGGACGGGGCAGCTGCCAGAGTAGGCGGGGTCCACCGAGTCCTCCCCACAGTGTGCAAACCGATGGCACTGCCACGTGCCCACCACAGGGCCTGGCACTCCGTCCCCTGTGTCGGCCGGGAGTGGCGCCCATCCTGTGGTCACAGGAGCAAAGTGGGCACCTCGGGGCTTTTAGGAGCCCTTCAGAGATTCCTCGTGCTCTTTTCTGGGCACAGGCAGGTGACCGTCTGCTGCCCTGTAGTGGCCTTTGCGGCCTCCTTTTGACAGTCCCCACGTCCTCCAGGGAGGGACTCAGGTAAGATGGCCAGCCCCGGCCTGAGAGACATCAGGCGTGAGCGCCAGACACTGGGCTGCGGGCACAGAGGCCCCTCACGACCTTCTTTGCCTGTGAAGTCCTGTCTGCGGGACTTGGCGGGTGGTGGCCGGGGTGGTTCAGGCAGCAGCTCGGCCCAGGGAGGGGCCCAGAGAAGCCACCAGCCGCCGCGCCGCTGTCCACGGTGCTGAAGTGCCCGGCGGCCAGGCGGCCCCAGCTCCCCTGGGCCTGGGGGCTCTCCGTGTCCCCCGAGTGGACCTGTGTGACGCTCCCCACAATGCCCTGGCTCTCGTCTGGGCCCCCTGTGTCCTACCCTCCGATTCATACGCTGAAGTCCCAGCTCCTGAGCCTGCGGCGTGACCTCATTAGGGACGAGGGTGTGGCCCACGTCACCGGCTGGAATGAGGTCACGAGAGGGGCCCTGTGACTGGTTTCTCCACGAAGACACCCAGGGCAGCTCCCCGGGGCGCGGCCCGGCGGAGGGGGTGACGCACGGCCACAGGGGGCACCGGAGGGACTCAGCGGCCACCAGGGGCGGGCAGGATGGACTCCCCAGGGCCCAGGAGGGGCCAGCTCTGCCCACACGTGGTGCCTGGCTCCGGCATGCAGCACTGGACGGGATGGCCCTGGCGTTCACGCCCCCAGTGCGCGGCCAGCAGCCCGGGAGGTCGACACAGAGGTGGACGAGTCCTTATTCCCTGCCCGTGCCGGGGACACCACCCGTCCTGCGAGGGAGCGCGGCCCCAGCCACCCCCACCGACACCACCAAGGGCTGAGGCTCAGGGCCCGCTCACCCCGCCGCTCAGAGAGCAGCTGCGAGTACCGTCCCCTTCACAGAGGCCGGCCAGGGACACAGGGGACACCCCTGCCTGGGGTCACACGGGGGGTAAGGGGGACATCCGGGATTAAACCCAGGCAGCTAGCTCCGTGGGCTCTGTGCTGACCGCTGGGCATCTGGCTGGAGTCCGCATCTTCCCCGAGTGTTCCCAGGACGTGACGGAGGGTGGCGGTCCCCTTCCCTGAGGGGACCTTAAGGTTCCAGGACCCCACTCCAGCTGCGGGGTCTGTTCGGCTGCGTGGGCCCAGCCTGAGCCCCTGCCAGCCGAGGTGGACCCGAGAGCTTGGGGACCCCAGGGAAGTGCCCCCTAAGACAGGCAGCCAGCCCCGTGTGCTGGGTGACAGGAGGTGGCCCCGCCCTGGGCAGACACTCCCCACACCTCCCCGGATCCTCTCACTGTCAGCTCTTCCTGTCCTCATGCTACAGATGTGTGGCCCAAAGCTCAGAGAGGCAGACCAGCCTCCTGGAGGCCACACAGCAAGTCAGAAGCCATCTCTGGACTTGAATCCAAGCTAGGCACAAGATGAGCCGATGATGAGTGTCTGCGTTTCAGGAAACCCCAGACCATCTGGGACAACCCAGGTCACTAAAGCCTGCTCCCCTGCTCCTCCAATCTCATGGCCTAAACACACACACACACACACACACCAAGTCTTTAAACAAAATGGTTTCCCTTTGGTTACTCCCGTCTTTATTTCGCGTGTAAGTCAGACTCTGTCACTCCTTGGGGCCTCGGTAGCTCTGGGGTCTGACCCTGGTCAGATGCTGACAGTGTCCAGGCTGTCCCCTGACCTGTCCGCTCCCAGGACCTCTTTGAGCCATGACCTGCACTGCCTTCCCCTGTCCCCACCCCACTTCTCCAGTCCCAGAGGACTGGCCCTCGGTGTCACCAGCCCACACACTGCACAGGCACAAATGGCTCTGCTGGCACCTGCATCCCCAGCACAGCTCTGGTCACCATCTGAGTGTGCATTTCACGACCCGCTGGACGCTGAGCCCTGCAGGATCTGGATGCGCCTGTCCTGGCCACTGGTGTCTCCGGGGCGCAGCGCACAGAGCAGGCTCAGGAGCAGCCTGCGCCTGGGCAGCACCGTCCCTCTGGCCTGGCCCTGGGCTCCACCCTGCACACCAGCAGAGGGCGCCCGTGAGCCCCCAGCCTCCAGGCCCCACCTCCCCCGCAGCCCCCAGGAGCCACCCAGCCTGCCCCGTCCCCTCCCCGCCTGCCCCGTCCCCTCCCCGCCTGCCCCGTCCCCTCCCCGCCTGCCCCGTCCCCTCCCCGCCTGCCCTCTCTAGCAATAGAAACTCCCTCCATCCGTCCTCCACTCTGCACCCAGTTACGCTCCTCTCTACCCACCCACCCCTCTCCCATCCACCCCCCACCCACCTCTCCATCTCTTCCCCCACTCATCCACTCCACATCCTTCCACCTTTCATTCATTTTCCACTTATCTGTCCATCTGTCCTTCCACCCATTTCTTCATCTAGCCATATTTCTATTCAAATTTCCATCCAATTCATCATCCATCCATCTTTCTATCCACCATCCATCCATCCATCCACCTATCATCTATCCACCTGTCCATCCATCCATCCACCTGTCCATCCATCCATCTTTCTATCCACCATCCATCCATCCATCCACCTGTCCATCCATCCATCCACCTATCATCTATCCACCTGTCCATCCATCCATCCACCTGTCCATCCATCCATCTTTCTATCCACCATCCATCCATCCATCCACCTATCATCTATCCATCCATCCATCTTTCCATCCATCCATCCACCTGTCCATCCATCCATCCACCTGTCCATCCATCCATCCACCTGTCCATCCATCCATCCATCTTTCCATCCATCCATCCACCTGTCCATCCATCTTTCCATCCATCCATCCATCCACCCATCCATCCACCCATCCATCATCCATCCATCCACCTGTCCATCCATCCATCCATCCACCTGTCCATCCATCCACCCATCCATCATCCACCATCCACCCATCCATCATCCATCCATCTACCTGTCCATCCATCTTTCCATCCACCCATCCATCATCCATCCATCCACCTGTCCATCCATCCATCCACCTGTCCATCCATCCACCCATCCATCATCCATCCATCCACCTGTCCATCCATCCATCCACCTGTCCATCCATCCATCCACCTGTCCATCCATCCATCCATCCATCCACCTATCTATCCATCCGTCCACCCATCCATCCATCCATCCATTCCTCCACCTGTCCATCTGTCCACCCATTTCTCCACCTGTCCATATTTCTTTCTTTCTTTCTGTGCCGGGGACTGAACCCAAGGGCCCTGGACCACTGAGCCACACCCCGAGCCCCTTTTTGCATTTTTTAGAGCCGGGGTCTGGCTGAGGTGCTCAGGCCTCACTACATTGCCGAGGCTGGCTGTGAACTCGCCATCCTCCTGCCTCAGCCTCCCGAGCCACCTGGCCCCCAGCGCGGCCCCCGCCCCCAGCTCCACCTATCCTCCTTCCTACCATCTTTCTGTCCACCCCTACCCTCCATCATGCCCGTCCACCCACTCCGGGCTTCCCTCCACCGCTCCCCTCCCATCCCTCAAGTCCTGACCCTCCGCCCGCCGCGGCACATCTGCCTGTTGGCTTCTGTCTGTGCCCCGTCTGTCTGCCGCCCGCCTGTCCACTTCAGGACAGTGGCCCCAGACCAGCTGGACTACCGCTGGTCAGGGCCTTCCCAACCTCGCTGCCCCTCCCTCGAGCCCCAGTGACCTGAAGTCAAGGACGGCCAGCTTCCCCGAGGGGCTGTGACCCGTCTCTGCTTTCACAGCCACAGACGTCTCTCTCCCTTCAGCCCCTCCACAGTGCCGGCGCGGCGGGCAGCTGGTTCCGTGGGAACCCCTGCCACCCGTCACCTGCCCCACCCTGGCCCACCCCAACAGGAGCCCCACTTTTGTCCATCCAGGGTCCGGGATTTAAGCAGATCTGGAACAAGGCTGGGGGGCTGGGGGGCTGGGGGGCTGGGGGGCTGGGAGGGGGCAGTGGCGATGGCAGTGATCTGGACATGCAGGTCTGAGTTCTCCCCTGCTCTGAACTCCTCCATGGCTCCCCAGTGCCCTCCGGGAAGACTGCAGGCTCAGTCCAGCTTCAGAGTGCCCCTCAGGCCGGCCTGATTCCCCCTCCACTCAGTAGCACCCCTTCGGAGGTCCAGGCCTTGGCAAGCCCACGGCCCTCTGCACACCCGCCGGTCAGAGACGTCCACCTCACTGGCTCAGCAGGGCCCTAACAGAACACAGTGTCCGTCTGTGCTTTCTCCACCCCGAAAACCCCACCATCCTGCAAAGCCCCAGTGTGACGCAGCCAGGTCCCCAGGCAGGGCTGCCTCCTTACCCAGGTCCTCCGCCCCAGGCCCCTCTCCAAGCCCACCCTGACCACGGTGGCTGGAGGCGCCGTGTGGGGCTCTGACCTCAGGTCCGGGCTGTCCACGGCAAGGCCCCAGGAGCTCTGGGGAGGTGCCTGCTGAGGGGATGACTGAGGGGAGGGTGAACGGACCCCACGGGGCTCCCCCGCGTAGGACGGCGCCCCAGGGCGGGCTCCCTTCCTACAGGGCCAACGCGGCGACCCCCCAGACGTCCAGGGGTCTCCTCGAGGCTCCCCGCTGCCGTCCCCTCTGCGAGGGCAGCTCTCCCATCCGCCCTCCTCCTCGCCCTCGGGTCTCGGCCTCACCAAGCAAGTCCAGTGCCCCGCGGCCAAGCGCTGACCATGTGCCCGGAGCTGAAGGGAAACCAGTCCTCAGCCCGGGGCTTCCCTGAGCTGGGAGGCCCACCGCGGCTCAGAGACACCAAGACACCTCCAAGGAACACACAGCCAAGAAGATGCAGAGCAGCCAGACTGCAGCTCCCCCAGGGCCCACGCCCCCAGGAAGCCGCCTGGCCTCATGCCTCAGGAGCAGGGCCTGGGGCCTCACTGCCAGCCAGCGACAGGTCACATCCAGCAGCCTGGGACATGGCAGGACAGCTCTCTGTTTCTGCCCATCCCTGTGTCCCCGAGTCTGGAGGGCGGCGGGCCGAGGCAGAGGTGGAGGCGGTGACGTCCAGCCCAGGCCAGCTCCACCTCAGTGAGGGGCACAGCTCGGGCTCAGGGAATGTTTTCTGCCGAAAGCGGGGTGTGGGGAGATGTCACTGTCACAGACACGAGGGTTCGCGGGCACTGGGTGTGCCTGGCTGGAAGCCACCTCCAGGGAGGGTCCCTTCCACAAAGCCCCAACCCTGGCGGCCGCCCCAGGCCCCGCCGACCCAACCCAGCTACCGAGGGGCACCAGGCACCGGCTCCCCTGCCCGCGCCCCTGCCCCACGCCTCCCTGGGGCTGGGCTGGCGTCACGCGGGATCTCGCCCCAGCGGCGGCTCCAGCCCCCTCCCCGGCAGCTGGTGCTCCCATGGCAACCACGCGCCGCCCGCGCGGCCCGCCACCTCCGCTTTAAGACAAATATTGTCATTAACATGCAAATGCAGAGCGGTGCCTTAAATGGGGGCTGCGCAGAGCCGCGCTATATCGGGCGCCTTCCCGGGCAGGGCAGGCGCAGGGCCGCGGACCGTCGGAACCCATCGCAGCCCCCGAGCCCCAGTGCCTGGCCTGGTGGGCCGGGAGTCCCTGATCTGGGGCCAGGCCCTGGCCTCCTGCCCGCTCCTTCCCCTGACCCCGGCCTCTCCTAGGTCTTGCTCCTCCCAGGCTCCATGCCTGCTTCTCCAGGCCGGGGCCCAGCACCCCGCTTTCTGCCCAGAACCCCAGGCAGGCCGCCTGACCTCCCACCTTCCTGTAGCCTCAGCGCCAGCACCCCCCACCCTTGACAGTGGTCATCTGGCACCACGGTCCTGCCCTCTCCTGGCTACCCTAGAGGCCACCCCTTGGCTTGGGGATGACCTGCTCCCCTGTGCCACACGGATGAACCTCGGCTCCCCTGGCCTGGGCGGGGGCAGGGGGACAGGGGGACAGGGGGACAGGGCCCAGCTCTGGCTGGCCTGGGCACCAGAGTAGGCCTCTGCCCCTCGGCTACCCCGTGTGTGTGTTCAGGAAGCCCCTCTCAGTGCAGTGACCAGCCTTCAGCGGGGATTAAAGGGCCGGAGGGGGGAGATCAAAAACTGGACAGTGGTGCCAAGTGAGACGCCCAGTGACCCCTGGACACAGCTGAGGTGTGACACACGAGGGGTACATCCTCTGTGACCGTCACAGCTGCCCAGTGCAGCCTCACAGGGCCCCCAGCAGCCAGGGACCCCGCCCCCGGGAAGACTGGCTGCATTGGAAGGGGTCCCTCCAGCCTGGGTCCACCCCACTGCCGCTGCTCGGAGCCTGCCCATGGTGACAGGGTGCTGCAGCCTGTTGGCTCCCCAGAAATGAAGCCAAATAAGATAAGCGTTTGGCAGGAGGTGCCCAGACTTCTCCTCCCAAGCACCCTGGCTTCTCATTCATCATTCCAGCCTGCTTTGGCAGGGCCCCAGAGAGGGCCAGCTCCGGGCCAGAAGTCACACAGCTGAACCCAAAGGCAGGACCAGATTGCAGATTCTGGCTCCCAGCACCCCACATTCTTGCTCTCCAACTCTCTCCCACCAAGCAGCCAGGCCCTGCACAGGAGGGGACCCCCTGTCCCAGAGGGCACTGGGGCTGGGCCCGTTTCTGATAGGAAGTGAAGCCCCTCCCTGTCTCTCCCAGCCTGGTATCCAGGTCGCTGACTCAGGATCCCTAAGACGTGGAAGGTGAGGGCCACCTGTCAGGGACATCGTGTGCTCAATTTCCACCTTCCCAGAAAGCCCATGAGTCCAAAGACCCCTGGGTGCCGTTACCCCAACATTCTCCAGCCAGAAAAAAATAACTGCACATTCATGGCCCCCGCCTCCACCACCTGCTGGATGGCTGAGGTCAGGCGGCCCCCCTGGACGCTCCTCTGCTGTGTGCCAGCTTCCAGGCAATTCAAAAATTAGAAAAAGAGGGAGGGGCCACGGGAGCCCCCAGCCCCCACCTGTCTCCCTGCCCAGACCCCCAGCAGCCCTTCAAGGCAAGGTTTGGGGGCCACGTGGATGGCCCCCTCCCAACAGGATCCTCCTAGAAATGGCCAGGTGGGGGTCCAGTCAGCCAGGGACCCGGAGCCTAATGATGCCCCCCCCCTGCACCCTCTGCCCTCCTGGGCCACACCAAGGCATTAGATTTCTCAGTTCCCCGTTTGGAGGGGGGGTAGTTGGTTCTGAAGAGATGGGTTGAAGGGGTTCTTCCCTCCCCCCAATACCAGGTGGGCATCTGGCTGCGGTGACAAGCCTGGGGTCCATCCCGCCTGTGGCCTGAACCTGTCCCTCAATGCCCCTCCGGACCACGCATTCCTGCTTGGGGTTGGAGCAGCTGGGGCAGACCGGCACTGGGTCTGAAATAGGTCACGGCCCTCGTCCATCTCTACGGCCCCCCAGGGTCTTGCTGGAGGATAGGGACCCAGATGTGTCCAGTATAGAGCTTTGGCAGTCCCCACTGAGTCCCCAGCATGTGACAGAAAGCTTGTCAAACACCCACATTAGGACACTGGACCCACAATCGGAGCCAAGGGCTGGGGCGGGGACCGCTGGGCACCCCGCCCCCCCAGATGCCAGGAGACAGAGAAGCAAGGGAGGGCGCAGGCCACCTCCCCCCCACCTGCCTCCAGGCCGCCCACGCCTCCCTCCTCCTGTCCACCCCAGGATTGGGGCTCTGCCCAGTCCAACAGTTGGGGTTCATTGTCTTGGCCTGGGACCCCACAGGCCCGGCCAGGTTTAACTTGAGCCAAAGGTGGACGCAGGGAGGGGGAGGGCCGGGACACGGCGGAGGGGGCGCCGGCCACGGAGGCGGAGGACGTGGGCGTCTGCAGCCGGGGGAGGCGGCGCTCCCCGGCCCCCGCCCGCCCGCCCTCTTTGTAGTTACCGATCGGGCTCAGCCCGGGGTCCTGGGCATCCGCGTCCCCACGGCGGCCGACCTGCCCGCCGCCCGGCTTTGTGCAAACCACCCCAGCGCTCGAGTCCGAGGTGCGAACTTCCCCGACGGGGCCTGGGCCGGGAATGAGCGCGGGGCGGAGGGTGGGCGTCCAGGCGGCTCCGGAGCGGGCGAGGGCGGGAGGGCGGGGAGGGTGGGGGTCCAGGGAGCCGGGCCGGACGGGACCGAGGAGAGGCTGCTGCCGGGGACGGGAGGGGAGGCAGAGGCAGCGGAGCGGCAGGAAGGTGGGAGGCGGGGAGGGGGCGGAGGGGAGGGGGCAGCTGGCTCTGTCAGCGGCCCCGGGGGAGGCGGTGGGCGGAGGGGAGCGGAGCGGACGCCAGGCAGAGGCGGCGGAGGGAGGGGGCGGCAGGGGCTGGGCGCCGGGGCCGAGGTGGGGCGGAGCGGGGCGCGGGCGGGGGCGCGCCCACCTTTGTGCATGCCCGTGTAGGGGTCCTTGAGCACCGTGAGCTCGTAGATGCGGCCGAACTGCTCGAAGAGCGGCTTGAGGTCCTTCTCGTCCAGGTTGCGCGGGATCTGGCCCACGAACAGCTTGATGGCGTCCAGGTCCTTCATGCCGTCGGGCTGCGCCCCGGGGGGCTCGGGCCCGCTGCCGCCCACGGGCGAGGGCCGCGGCTGCAGGAGCTGCTGCTGCTGCCGGCGCGCCTCGCTCTCGGTCAGGCGGGCCATGGCGGGCGCGGGCCGGCGGCGGCGACTCGGCTGGGGACGCGCTCCGCCCGCCGCCGCCCCGCCCGCCGCCGCTGGACCACAAAGGCGGCGCCGCAGCGGCCCCGCGCGGCCATCGCGCGCACTGCAGCCCGCGCCGCGCCGGCGGGGAGACCGAGGCCGGGAGCGGGGAGCCGAGGCCGGTGGCACGTGGGGAACAGGCCCCGGGGGCTGGGGCGGCGGGGGCCAGAGGCTGGCCGCTTTCCCGGGGCAAGGGGAGCGCTCACAGCGCGGCCTCCACAAGAACCGGACGCAGGCGGCGGCGGTGCGCGCTCGCTCGCCTGCAGAGTCCTGGCGAGGGGCGCCCTCCCCAGGGGTCCTGGGCGGCAGCCAGGAGCAGGGCCCGGCCCCCGCAGCCACAGGGAGCCCGGCCGGAGCCACCCCGCCACCCCCGGCTGCTCCGGCGCCCTGGGCCTGCGCCCCTTCGGAGCCAACGACAGGAGACCCGCAACGAGGACGCCGTCCACTCTGCTGTGGCCGGGCACGGCGCTCAGCGCTCCCAGGTTTCTGACTTGTTCAACAAAAATAGCAATAATTGTATTTATAGCAACTGCAACCAGAGTGACACGTTTTGGACATCGCCGCAGCCGTCGTGCACAGTGCCTAAAATATTGGGAAATATATTGACACATTTAGGACAACTACTCGAAGAGCATCCTGTCTCCTCTGCTTAAAACTCTCCAAGATGTCCCCAGACTAAAGCCCAAGTCCTCTCTGCAGCCCACAGGGCCCTTCACAGCCATCGCCGTCCCTCTAGTCCTCCCTCCTCCCTCTGCTACGGCCACCTGGGGTCTTCAGAGCCCCCAGCATGCCAGGCTGGGTCCTGCCCAGGGCTTCTGCCCTCTGTGCCCTCTGCTGGGGACACCTTCCTCTACAGGGTGCAGGATTCCCCCCTTGGGTCTCCCACTCCCCTTCCACCACCATTACCTCTTTTCATGGCCTCCCTTTCTCCTCTGTAGCATCTATACTCACTTTAAATTGTATTTTGCTCTAATGAGACAGATATCGGCTTGATGTTGACAAACCACCTAGCTCCTGGCATGCGCCAGGCTCTGTGCTAAGTGCTTGCTGTGTACTAGGTCATTCGATCCACATGGAGGTGAATACAAATAGAGAAGCAGACTTGTAAGACCTGCCACATATGATGAGGGGCGCTGGGGTGGGTGAGCAGAGAAATGGCTGCAGAGGAAGTCAAGGAAGGTGCTGGGGAACTCAGGGCACGAGTGGAGAGGCAATGCAAGGGCCCTGGGGCAGGAAGCTCCTGTAGCTGACATGAGCTCTTAATGTGGTATCAGCTTCAGGACTATGGAAAGGTGGGTCGGGGGTGTCTTATTTCAGACCCAAAACTCAGCCATCAAGATAAATAATGTCCCATGGCATTTTATTTCTGGTCCATCCACCTGGAGCGGCCCTCAGCCACCAACAGGAGCGAGGTGACAGCTGCAGCATAGATGGCCCTCAGGACCTCGTGATCAGGGAGAGCCAGACACACAGGTCACAGCGTGTGACTCCAGGACAGGAGTCGGGGGAGAGGCCAGGTCAGGGGAGTAGAGAGGATGTGGATCACAGGTGCAGAACTGGGAGGGACGGGGGGCTGCTCATGGGGCAGGGCCTCTTTTTGGAGTGATAGAAGGTTCTGGAATTAGGTGGTGGTGATGGTGGTACAACCTGGTGAACATACTAAAAATCACAGAATTGTAAAAAGAAATCTTGAATAAAAAATGTAATGCAATAGTTTTAAAGAGAGTGGGGCACAGAGGCCACACCTGTCGTCCCAGCCACTCCGGAGGCTGAGGCGGGAGGAGGGCACGGCCACGGCCGGCCCCGGCACCTTAGCCAGCTTCTGTCTCAAAGCCAAACAGAAAGGGCTGGGGTGTGGCTCGGGGAGGCGCAGCCCAGAGCCATCCCCAGACCAGGACAAAGCACCACAGGTCGTCGTAATAGGAACACCCGCAGCCAGCAAGGCCCCACTCGGGACGGAGACGAGGTCAGCGTGGCCGGGTGTCCTCTTGACTCAGCACCACCCTGGGACTGATCACGGATTCATTTTTATTTTAATTTTTAAGTGTTTCTTCATTCATGTTCCTTGTTTTTATTTTAAATTTAAATTTCTAATAGACTGCAGCAGTGCCAGAAGCCTCGTCAGCCACACCAGTTCTGTCTTTATTTAAAACCGTGACATTTTGTTCAGCACAGATTTGGGGGGAAGCATTAATTCCAATTTTTTTTTAAATCACACTGAATTGTTCGCTATCTGTCCTCCCCTCTTTTGGGGGTGGGGGTACGGGGATTGAGCTCAGGGGCGCTGACCCTCGTCCCCGGCCCCTTTTTCTTATTTTGAGGCAAGGCCAGCCGAGTTGCTGAGTCCTTGCTGAGCTGAGCTGGAGAGCCTTCAGCCTCCGGAGCCCCTGGAGCGTGGGGTCCTGTGGTGAGTGGGCTCCACCTCGTTCCCACACCCTGCCCATCCTAACTGCCCTCCTGAGAGGCAGACAGGCAGGTCACTTGTCTGAGGTGACCCGGCAGGAGCACTGAGGGTCGAGCCCAGGCAGCCCCCAGAAACCACCTGGATCCCACCCTTCGGTGCTGCGCCTGCCTGTCCTTTCTCCTGTGGGACTGAAGAGCAGAGAGGCGCCCGTGTGGACTCCCTGAGGCCAGGGCTGGGCCAGGGCTGGGCCCACCTAGGACGTCTCCGAGCTGCGCAAACACACCAGCATCGTGGCCACAGCAGCCTGGCCGCCAGGCGGGGCGGGACGTCGGCTGGGGGGGGCACAGCTGGGGTGAGAGGTGGGTTCTTCCCAAGGCAGCCCCCGCCTCGGATCTGCCGGCCACGCTCAGGCTGGGAGAGCAGGGCCAGCCCCGAGGCCCGGGGACTGCCAGAGACAGGCTCGTCTCCATGGAGACCCGAGCAGGATGCTCGGAGCCCGTGGGCCTGGGTGTGCGAAGCTGGGAGGGTCTTTAAAAGAATCCAAAGACACCCCCCCCAGGCCCTCCCGGAGCTGCCGGGCATTTTCTGCTCAGCCTCCTCTTTCCTTCACCCCCAAAAAGTGGGGGATGGGAAAGGAGCCCCATCCAGTGGTCCGACCCCCAGGAGCGTCCAGCCAGCAGCTCTGCCTGGAGCCTGCCCCCTGGCCTGGTTGGCAGCCCCAGCCGGTCAGGGGCTGTCGGTGGAACCAGGAGCCGAGCACCGGGAGGACGTGGGGAAGAGATCTGGTCACTGTCGGCCCAATGGCAGGAGGCCCACAATGTGGATGTCACTGGAGGAGGGGAACCAGGAACAGCAGAGCCTGGGGAGCTGGGGTGGGCTCCCAGCTGGCCACTGTGCTCCCTGGACACCCTGTCTTTACCAACCTGCCCCAGGGCCTTGGCACCTCTCAGCTCTCACCTCCTGGGCCGCTCACAGCGTTTACCATACGACAAATGGATCTGGACCATGGCTTCTCTGCCTCCGTGCTGTGGACAGTGGGGCTGGATGGCTCCCTGGGGGCGTTCTGGACACTGGGTGCAGAGCTGCAGCCCTGGCCTCCCCCACTCCAAGCCAGGACACTCCCCATCGTAATACCACACATGTCCCCAGAAGTGGCCCAGGGTCACTGAGAACCACGGGCTGACAGCACTGAAGAGACGTAGGACTGCTGGCCCCGGTGCCCAGGGTCTCCAGGACCCCCGTCCCCTGCCAGTCCCTCTGCCTCGGCCCCGGGTGGATTCCCGAGGCCCCAGCTCCACCTCCAGGGCTCAGCTGAGATTCGCCAGCTCCACTCTCCCACAAGATCCAACCAGCCCAGGGGCCTCTCCAGGCCGCCTACAGCTGACTGTGTGTCCCCTGTCCCCAGCCTGCTCCTCCTGACCTCCAGGGCCTTAGTGACAGGGGCCAGCGCTGGCTCCTGCCCAGCATGTCCCTGCTCAGCCCGGCACTGACCACATGAGCATCAGGGGTTAAAGTGATTTACGAGCCATTTTTTTAAAACTTCGGGGATTTCTTTTCTCTTTAAATTTCAATTTTTAACATTTTGAAATTGATATTATGGGGTCCATGTGGCACTTCACACCCGGTCCTGGCACAGGGACAGCTGGGCGTAACCTGCGTCGGCAGCTCGGCGTTTACCTTGGCTTTGTGTTGGGGACAAATTCCTCTCCACTAGCTATTTTGAAAAACCAATTACCTGTTGTCACCGTTGCTACCCAAGGTGACGGAGGACATTAGAGGCTACTCCTCCTGTCCCTGCCCCTGGCCCGGTGGCCATCCCCTCTCATCCCTCTCTCCCTCACCTCCGCTCTCCTCTTCCTGCAGTAACTGAGTGGCTCTGAGACCAGCGGTCTCTGACCTGGGAAGCGAGTGTGAGCCTGCAGCTGTCACTCTGTGACTCTGGAGGCCCAGGCTGGAGGGGCAAGTTCCAGGCCCTGGGGTGACTCAGGAGTGGAGGCCTGGCCAGGCGCTGGGCAGAACCACCACCCTGGGAGCAGCCAGCAAGGGAGGGACACGGGCGGAGGGCGCGTTGACACGGCTCCACTCCCTGCTGGGATCCTGAGCTTGCCACCTGTGCTGGCAGGTGACACCTGGTCTCTGCAGGGCCAGGCATCCCGCGGGCTCAGAGCCCTCTGTCCATCAGTGATGCACCCTCCAGCCCAATGCCTGTGGAGAGAGCCCAGGAGGCCCCACTCCCTCCCCGTGCTCTGAATCAGGGCGGCCGAAGGACACCCTTTACCGCTTGGGGCATTTCTGAGTGCACAGGGCAGACATCACCTCAAAGCCAGGAACCACAATGGTCTCGAGGGATCGTCCACAATCCCAAAACCTCCTTGGCCTGGTGAAACCATAACCCTGGTGACGTCGCTGCCAGAGGATTGGCATGTGCAATGGTATACAGAGGTGACAGTTGACGAGGATGCCCGCCCCTGCCTTGATGTGGTTTTAACATGCGTCCTCTACTGCGTTGGGACTGGAGCCCGGCAGCTCACGCACATAGGCCAGTGCTGACCCCTGAGGACGCCCAGCCTGCTTTGTCCCCTTGGCATCATCCAGTGACTGATGGTCACTCCCTGAGCTAGTGTTACTGCAGCCATGAGGTTGTTACTAAGTGACATGGAACTGCACAGTTACAAGCGATGCCACAGTCAACACCCGTACTCACAGCTCTCCAGCCTATTTGAAAGCCCCTCCCACCGGACACCAGCCCCTCCCACTCGACACCAGCTCCGCCCACCCGACACCAGCCCCTCCCACCTGACACCAGCTCCGCCCACTCGACACCAGCCCCTCCCACCTGACACCAGCTCCGCCCACCCGACACCAGCCCCTCCCACCTGACACCAGCCCCTCCCACTCGACACCAACTCCGCCCAGCAGACACCAGCCCCTCCCACTCGACACCAACTCCGCCCAGCAGACACCAGCCCCTCCCACCTGACACCAGCCCCTCCCACTCAACACCAGCCCCGCTCGCCCGACACCAGCCCCTCCCACCTGACACCAGCCCCTCCCACCTGACACCAGCCCCTCCCACTCAACACCAGCCCCGCTCGCCCGACACCAGCCCCTCCCGCCCGACACCAGCCCCGCCCACCCGGCACCAGCCCCGCCCACCCGACACCAGCTCCGCCCACCCGACACCAGCCCCTCCCACCCGACACCACCTCGCACCCACCAAGCTCTGCTGCTTCTGCGGCGCTGAGACCCTGGGATCCTAAGGGTGGCCCTGCAGAGGGTCTCATCTGGCTCACGTCTGGGCGCCGTGTCTCAGCCTGACTCTGCTCGTGGCCAGGCCACCCTTCGCGTGTGGACATGAGGGCCGTGTGTCCCTCCGCCCCCGGGTCGCCGGCCTGTCTCACACCTCCCAGCTGCTGTGACTTGTGCCACGCACTGTCACGGATCTGCCCGAGGCCTGTCCGCTCTCCGGGCGCGGGGCCTGTGTGGATCTGGGGTCTCCGCCAGCTCCCAGCTGCGCCAGATCCCCCCTCGGGCGCGGGGCCGCAGCTTCGGTCCTCCCGACCCCTGGGGGCCTTGGTGGTGCCCTCACAGCGAGCTCTCCTCCGTGTCAACCAAATCTTAAAACAATCCTGAGCAGATTTGTCTTACAGGGGAAATTGACGTCGTGCCTCAAGGGCAAAAGGAGCTTTCTAGGGGCCAAGGCTGTGGTGTCTGAAGTAGACTCTCACCGCAGGGAGTCGGGACTGTTGGAGGTGGTAGCTGGCCTGGGGCTCTCCGGCCTGGAAACCAGGGCAGGTGGCAGCCAGGGCCCGGCTTCCCTCTGGCCTCCCCCCACCCACCACCCAACCACTGGCTCAGTCCCCAGGGCCTTGCCTACAGCCCCGCTGCCCTGTGAACCGAAGGGTGGGTGTTCGGTGTGGCCTGGGCTGCGTTGCTGAGACTCTCTGGGGACCAGTGCCATGTTCAGCCACAGGTGGGGAGGGTGGAGCTCCAAGGAGACCTGGACCTGCTCGGGGAGCCCCCACCTCTAGACTCCAGTGTCGGGGGCTCAGGGACCCCATAGGTTCTGCAGAGCCACTTAGATCCTGACCGGGGCCCAGCACTTCCCGGGAGCTGATGCCCTGTCCTGCACGGCCAGGCTCCAGTCCCTGGTCCCCACATGAGACCTGAGAAGTCCCCACTGCTGACTCCTGGGTCCTGGCCCCCTCCAGAGGCACTGTGCCACAGTAAGGATCCGTCCCTGTAAGCTGGAAGGGCCTGGGCAGCACTTTCTGAGGGGACAGAACCAAAGTGCAGAGGACAGAGGTGGCAGTGGCTGCACATGTGAGCTCTGCCCCGGCCTGCTGGTCAGCTAGTCATGCTGAAGCCCAGCCGCTCAGCACCAGGCCCTGGCCTGCAGCCGGCTGTCCGTGGGGTCTCAGGAGGCAGCAGGCCGGTGCCTGCCAGGCTGGAGCCCGTGCTGGAGCTCAGGGTGACCTGGTGGAGGGTGCTCTTCACTGGGTGTCCACCACCAGCACTTCCTGCACACCAGGCTCATGGCAGGAGCCCATCCACTGGGTCCTCGGTAGCTAATGGCCGCTCCTACCACCCGTTTGACAGGTGAGGAACCCAGGCCCAGAGAGGGCTGTGGGCCTTGGGCACTCTGGCAGGCGATGCCCCACTCTGGACCACTGCCCAGGCCCCTGCCTCTTGGCCCAGCCACTGGAGAATTGTCCCGTGGCTGTGGCCAGTGCCTGAGGGCATCACCTCCTGGAGGCCAGGCTTGCTGTGGATCCTGGTCTCAGGTCTTGGAGCTGTCATGGTGGGCCGCCGTCCATCCTGGCAGGGGTGTGGACCTCGCCCTTGAGCAAGAAGCAAAGGGAGTGTGGGAGGAGAAGGGCAGTGGCCCTGCCATCTCCCTAGGGCGCGGCCCCCTCCTGACCCTCCCACCGCCTCAGCACCCGGAGCACCACGCAGGGACCAGGCTCAGTACCTGGCCTTTGGGGGAAACCCCAGACCTAAGCCACAGCAGCGGCACCAAAGTCGCAGGCCCCGGGTCTACAAGGTGCCCGATCCCGTTAATGGGAAATGCCTGGAATAGACTCACTGAGAGGCAGAGCGTGGATTAGCCGGAGGAACGGGAGGGGCAGTGGGAGCAGCCTTCTTTGGGGAGCGTGGGAACATTCCAGAAGTGGGTAGAGGCAGCGGTTTGTGGCTCCGTGACGGCACCAATGCCCGCTGACTCGGGCACTTGAATGGGCGGATCTGCCGAGCGGAGTCTCTGGGTGAGGCTGTCCTTTGCTTGGGTAAGCTGTTTGGTGCCAGCTGCCTTCCTTTGTGCTGTGCAACCTCAGGCGAGATGCTTCATCTCTCTGGGTCTCCTCCTCATCCTGTCACTATATAGTGACAGATCTACATATCCAATGAATAACCAGGAGCAGGAATGGGGTGAGAACACTTCCCCATTCAGCTGATCATTGCTTCAGGCGAGAAGCACTCGGAAGCTGAAAGCAGAGGGGATAGTTTGAGGGGTCACAGAGTAATTTCTTGGACTTGAAATATCTCCCCACAGGTGCTTTTCTAAATATGAAGGAGAGGCAGCGTCCCCAGACACGGGACCAACTGTCACCAAGGAAGCAAGTTGAAGGACAGTGTGCAGAAGCCAGGGCTCAAAAGTCCGGGTTGTGAAGTTCAAAGGAGACCACTCCCAGGGAACCTGGCCAGAGAGGCAGGGCCAGAGAAGGACGCGGGGCCATGCCTGTCATCCCAGAGACGCAGGAGGCTGAGGCAGGAGGATGGCAAGTTTGAGGCCAGCCTCAGCACCTGAGTGAGGCCCTTTCCCATCTCAAAAGAGGAAGACGACTTGGGGGTGTGGCTCCAGTCAGCGGTCAGAGCCACTGGAACTGACCTCCTGGGTCCCGGGGAGGCCACAGTGGCCTCACTGGAGGGTGTTTGCTGTCCCCTGGGGGTGGCCGCGAAGTACCCGCTGTGCTGGCCCCTGGTGCCGTCTCATTTCATTTTCACAACCATTCTCAGGCAGCCAGTGACCTTTCCAGACTCAGAGAAGGTCAGCCACCTTCCTCTGCTCCTCCCCACCCCACTGTGTTGAGGACAGAACCCAAGGCCTCACCCTCTGTGCACTGCTCTCCTCCAGCAGCCAGGCCTTCCTGCCCCAGGACCTTTGCCCAGCACCCCAAGGCATCAGGCTCTGGTTTCCGCCTGGCTGTGCGTTTGTCATTCTGATGTCATTGGAGTCCCACCCTCGGGGAGTCTGTCTAGAGTACCCCAGACCCTCCCACTCTGAGGAAGCCACCCCAGCTGGTCCCAGTCTGAGAACGTCCCTGTCCGTGGCTGATTCCAGCCTCCCCCCATTCTGCACCCTGCACAATCCTGGCTGGGCCACTCCTCCCCGGCCGGGTCCCAAGCCCAGCCCAGTTCTGGCATCACCAGGGACCACCTGGAGACATTCAAGGGTGCCACCAGACTTGTCCCCATCCTTGTGCCCACACAGCAGCGCCACAGCCAAGCCTGGCAGAGGCTGTCGGTGCTGGTCATCTAGAGTGGCTGAAACCCCTGGAGGACCAGCACAGGGCCTCCGGCAAAGGCCCCGGCCACACACCAAGACCTGGGCGTCTGTGGGCTGCAGCAGCCACGGGGGCCTGGGCACTCTGGGTACCGAGGGGGCTTGTGCTCACCATCTGGACTGGTGGCTTCAGAGCACATGGCTCAGGGACACCTTGGACCTGGCCCTCCACTGGCAGGTGCCTGCGAAGCCCACAAGAAGCGGCTCATAAAACACTGGCCAGGTTTTACACAGTGGACCCTGTGACCCTAGCTCCAGAGTAAGAGCCCACACGCACGCGCACACACAGGTGTACACACTGCACACACATGTACATACACACATGCAGACACACGCATGCACAAGCGCACGAGCACACAGGCACTGTACACGGAGTGTGGAAGGGCGCCACCCTGTGGACAGCGGTCTTGGCTCTGCTCACTTGGTTTTCACTTCAGTTATAATCAAGGAATTTTTCCATAAAAAAGGGAAAAGAAACATTTGTGTGCGTGACTGAGAGGAGAGCAACTGGCTTGAGTCCCGGCTGGGGCCAGAGCCACCTCCCTCTGGAACAGGGGAGGGGACAGCAGGAGCTGCCCTTGCTCACTCAGCCTGAACCGGAGGCTCCTGTGGCCACACTGAGACCCCAGACCTCGCCGAGCCGGGGGTCTGGCTCTGCCAGGGCTACGCAACGCATGGGGCCCAGGGCAGCCACAGCCACCCCCAAGTCCCCAGGGGTCCAGGGTCCTGGCCAGTGTACCGACCCTCTCCGTGTCCAGGAGCCTTCCCTACGGCCCATCTCCCCTCCCCCAGATGCCGCCCCCATCACCTCGGGCGGTTCCAGGCCCCACCTCCACCCGCATTCCCGTGGTTTGGGAGGACAGAGGTGGTCGGGATGCGGTGCTGGTCTGACTCTGTCCCCGATTCTTGGAGGACCTGGTGGAGCCACGGCCAGAGTGACGGTTGCACGTCTGAGAAGAGGTGGCTCCGCCCACAGCGGGGACAGGAGCCCAGCCACTGCCCTTGGGGATGGGCCTTCCCCCTGTCCCTCCGTCCCCCTGGTCTGGCTCTGGCTCTGCCCACCAGGACCTGCTCATCCCCTGCGCCTGGTCGCAGCTCCTGTCTGCGGCCCAGTGTGGCTCCGCCCCCAGCAGTCTCCCCGGGAACCCAAGGGCCTGCAGGACCTGCCGACCCCTCCCTGCCTCTCCCCTGCTCTGCCCCAGGGACTTTGCACCCCTGCTCTCAGGCTGGACCCCAGCACCCTGGTTTCGGCTCGACTGACCCCTCCCTGCCCCTTCTCCCCACAAGGAAGGCCAGTACCTCCGGGCAGTTGGCCTGACGTGTGGCTAGACGCAGAACTGGGCAGATGGGGCAGAGCCTGGGGCCCAGGGGTCTCCAGGTCTGCATTTCCCTGGTCAACTGGTCAGGGTTTGTGCCCCTGCTGGGTTCCCGGGGCCTGGGGCGGCCTTCACCCTGTGATGGCACCATGTGGAGCTGGTGTCCCCGAAACTCCCACCCACCTGAGCCTCAGCCTAAGACCCTCTCTGGGAGGACCAGCAGTTGACACTGATGGAGGCCACCGTGACCCATCGGGCTCCAAAACAGAAGGCAGCCATGGGGGACAAGGCCACAGCTCCCAGTGCTGCAGGAAGCAGCTGCCCCTCTCCCCCCGCAGAGCAGATGGGCACTTCAGACCCCACCCCAGGAGCACCAGGCACCCGGGGGCAGGTGGGGGTGACCCAGCCCCCAGACAGGACAGGCTCTTCATTCAATATGGCTTTATTTCCCACCCGGGTCTATTGCATCCCACCACCGAGCCCCGGGTGGTCAGTGGGTCACCTCCCCAGGAGGCAGGCAGGAGGTGGCCCAGATGCCTGCCGGGCAGCAGACACCCAGAGGAGTGGGCAGCAGGTCCCAAGCCCTTTCACGGGACAGGAGGCGCTGCCTTGGGCCAGCACGTGGACACCAGTGCACGTGTGCCAGGGTAGCCTGGGCTAGGGCAGTCTCCTGTGCTGGCCTTGGGCTCCTGACTGGGCAGGTGATGGAAGGTGGCCTTGTCCTTCCAGACAGGGTCTGGAGGGGGCTGCCAGCGGCTGTCTGGGACAGAAGCATGGCTACAGAACCAACAGCCAGAACCCAACGAGCCAGGTGGGCCGGACAGCTGTGGTGGGCCAGCCCCGAACCACGACGCCCCTGGAGCCTGACCCGCCAGGTCTCTGCAGCCGATGCCCCCAGAGAACACACTGATGGTATTGCTAAGGAAGGGACAGGCGGGCCTCCCTGAGGGCACTGCCCTGCACAGTTGCTCCGGGGTCAGGGTCCCCAGGCCCAGACCTTCCTCCTGGTGCCAGGAGTGGTCCAGGGCACACCCCTTCTCCAGACATCCCTCCTGGGACAGAGGGCGGCTCCCCCACACTGTCTCTTTCCCAGATGGACAGAGGCGTGAGGAGCCTGGGGCGGGTGAGCTCAAGGGACAGGCGGCCTGCGGGAGCCGTGGGGCACGTGGGGAGCCGCGGGGCATGTGGGGACAGGAAGCGCTAGGGACTGGCTGGGGGTGCAGGGCAGGGCCCAGGGCACAGCAGGGAGCGGGGCCTGGAGCTGCAGGATGTGGAGACTCTGGGCTCAGGGCCAGCAGGCAGAGGGGCAGCAACCAGCTAGTGACCCGCAGGTGTGGCGGGAGTGGCCACCTGGGGGCAGGCTCAGCACCAGCCCCATCTGCTTGCTATGTCCACCTGGTGGCCAGGGGGTGTCGTGGAGCGGTGGGCAGGGGAGGCCACAAATGGCCAAATCCTGAGACCTAGAGGCTGCAGCCAGCAAGTGGGAGGAGGGAGAAGTGTCACCACACCCAGGTCAGCAGCAGGATGGAGAGGAGACCCAGGCGTCCAGGGGCGTCCAGGACAGCCAACTGCCAAGGTCAGGATCAGGTCTGACCCCAGCTCTGCAGCTGGGCTTCCTCCGTAAGGTGCGTGTGCTGGGCAGGCCCCGGGCTGGGGCTCGTCCATGCTGGCTCCCGCGTCCGAGGCCTGGCCCCAGCCGGCTCCGCGCCCTCCTCCAGGGGAGTCCACGGCAAAGAGAAAGAAAGACGCCCCAGGCCTGGAGAGCGGCTCGGAAACTGTAATTCAGTGTCAACGGCCAGGGGTGCTGTCCTTCCTGCGTGGCGGGTGTGGATGGGTGGCCGGGTCACTGTGTCTTGGCCTTTACCAGTAGCCTCTGCACGGTCTTGTAGAGGAGGTCAAAGTGCTGGGGGCGGCAGGGCCAGGGGTGAGGCCGTGGGGACCGGGGAGGCTGAGGTGCTGCAGGCTGCTGCCTCTAGGCTGGGCGGAGGCCTGGCGGGCCCACCCCGTCCCAGAGGCCCTGCCCGCTGCTCACCTGGACTGCCGTGTAGGCCATCCCGAGGTAGGCGCCGATGCAGACAGCCAGGAGCAGGTCGAAGATAGCCGGCTTGACCCTGGGGGAAGCAGGGGACCGTGTGGCCAGGGAAGAGCAGGGTGAGTCAGGGCCAGCATGGCCGCCTCCCCAGGTCCGTGGCCCGCTTGGCTGTCATGGCCTGCCACTCACCTGTAGGCGTTCATCACCTGCTTCAGCTGGTCATAGAAGACGAACTCAGGGTCCCTGGGGAGACAGGATGTGCTCAGAGGTCAGCCAACACTGACACGCCAGGCTGTGCACTGTCCCCACAGCCTCTGGGACCAAGACAGAGGCCAGTGGTCCAGATACCAGAACTCCTAGACATTGGGCCATCCACCGTCCCCACAGGGAGGCTGCAGGGATTCTCCTGTCGCCTGCCCGCGTTCTTCTGAAGGTATTAAAATGTGCTCTTGAAAACTGAAAGGGGCTGGAAAAAACCCCGGCCCAGGTGGCGGCCCAGCACGAGGCCCTGCCTGGTGCCACAAGGAGGGCCAGCCAAGGCACCAGGGCCCTACGAGGCGCCTGAGGGTGGAAGGCGGCCGGCAGAGGCCCAAGGGCACACCTGCCTGGCCTCCGGGTAGCGGCAGGGGCTGGACGCCCGCCATCTGGCAGAGACCTGCTCGGGGGCACCTGCGTCTCTACTTATCCTTCCTTCCTCCTGCTCCTATCTGCTGCGCCCGGTGCGGCCCAGACGCCCACCGCTTGTCGGCCTTCACGTGGTGCTGCCGCACGTCCTTCAGGTAGCGGCTCAGGAAGTGCTCCAGCGTGCTCAGGAAGGTGCCGTCCTTGTCCAGCAGCTGTGCGGCCCGCGGCTGGTTGGTGAGCCAGTCCATCACCGAGTCCAACTGCTCCTGTTGGACCTGCTGCAGGAAGGCGGCCAAGGTCACGGCAGCCCCCAGCCCAGCACTGGCCCGCCCGCCCCACCAGCCCCGCCCACACGGCCCCGCCCACACGGCCCCACCCACACGGCCCTTACCATCTGCTCGGTGAACACGGGCATGTCTGGCGGGGTGCCCTGCAGAGACAAGAGGTGCAGGCTGCTGCCCCGGCCCACGGTGTCCAGGCACAAGACGAGTCAGGGGCACAGCGGCCCCGAGTCCAGGCCTGGACAGCGGTGGGGGCTCCGCGGGCGGGGCTCACCTTCTCTGTCAGGTTGTATATGACCCGCGTCAGGGCCTCCGCGATGATCCTCGTGTTGCGCGTCAGGGTCTTCGAGTCCACCCGGGACCTGCAGGGAGGGTGCGGGAGGGTCCCTCGTGGTCAGGTGGTTCCTGAGCATGGGCAGTGCCCACAGCCGACAGGACGACAGGAGCGGTGCTCGGCATGGGCAGCTGAGCCCTGGGGACACGCGTGCTGCCCCGCATGCCTCCTGCCTAGCAGGGAGCTGAGGGTAGACCTCCAACACCTGTGCAGGGGCGGACAGTGTCCCCAGAGCTCGCGTCCACCTCGGACCACACCCCAACAAGGCCTGGCACACAGGCGTGGTGGAGATATGGCCACACCTGTGTGGGTGGACCCATGTCTGGTGACCGGCATCCTCGTGAGGAGACCCGGGGATGGCCCCACGTCAATGGAGGTGTGACCAGCAGACGGCCGCCATCCAGGCAACTGGGCCCTGGTGCGCGAGGACATGGCCCCGAGGACGGGAACATCCCTGGGGCTGCAGGCCCTGTCTGTGGCCCTGTCCTGTAGCCCCGGGGCACCCGGGGGAACGGCGCCCTCAGCCAGGGCAGAGGGTGGCACAGCCCAGGCCCGCCCAGCAGGCCCCTCACAGACCTCACAGGGGCCCAGTCTGCCGCAGCCCGAGAACCCAGTGCTCACAGTGTCCTGGGGGAGCCCTGGTCTGGACTGTGGGTGGCAGACGGTGACTGGCAGGGTGGGCCAGGGGCCGCGGCCTGGACTGCGGCCCCACTGTCACCACCCTCCTTAGCCCCCGGTCCCTGACGTGCCGCGGCTTCGCCTGGCGACAGCAGGACTGGGGAGCCTGCCTGGCGGTGCCCTCCTCCCAGGCTCCAGGCCCCGTCCTGCGGCCACCCACCCCACTGGGCTAAGGAAGCTCTGGAAGGCCTCACCGCACGTCCATGATGCTACTGCGCTGGCCGTCACGGTGGCTCTCCAGGTGCGACAGGGTGAAGGCGGGCAGCCGGCGGATGGCAAAGCGCTCGTGCTCCCAGGCCAGCACGTCGTCGGCCAGGTTGATCTTCTTGTGCACCATGGAGAACCGCACCTCGGGGAACTGGTGGGCGGCTACCTGCACCCGCAGCGCTGTCAGGGTGGCCCTGCCCACCATGCCCTGATGCCCCACAGCCCGAGGCAGGTCCGGCGCCCCCCACCCAGCCAGAGTGGCCACGGCACCCACCGTTTCCAGCTCCCGCAGGAAGGCGTGCTGCAGGGTCCCCTCCCGGGGCGGCCTGGACACGTGCAAGTGCAGGCTGCTGCCCCGGCCCACGGTGTCCAGGCACAGGACGAAGGCCACGTTGTCCTGGAGCAGGCTGGAGTCTGTGGGCGTGGAGGGTTTTGAGGTGGCGGCAGCCAGGAGGCGGTCCCGTGGCCCCTGGGTGCTGCTCTGCCCCGGCCACCCACCTGTGTGGTCCAGGTTGTCCTCCAGCCAGCGCTTGGTCCCCTGGTAGTTGAACTTGCCTCCTCCAGAAGCAAAGAACAGGAGGTTGTACCTGGGGGGGAGCCTCGGGTCACAGCCAGCACCCTGGGCGGAGGACGGGCAGCTCGTGGGCCTCGCCAGAGCAAGAATGTGCCTCTGCCCTGGGCTCTGGACGCTGGGGCTGTTCTCTGGTGCAGCATCCCTGCCTCCACCGCCTCCAGGCCAAGAGTCCCCAGCCATGAAGCCACATGTCCCCAGACACTGAGTGGGGTGACGGGGGGAGGGGGGGGCGGGAGGGCTGTCTCAGGTGAAGGCCCACTGCAATGGCTTCGAGCTCCTGGAGAGCAGGAGACACTGGGCTGGTGGCCCGGGACGCAGACGCCAGGAATACAGAGGGGTCTTCTGGCACCGTCCACTTGCCAGGGCCACCCTGCACTTCCAAGGTGGCCAGCTGTATTGACAGCCATGGGGCTTGGCCCTGCCTGGAGCCCCCCAGGGAGGTCCCCCTGCCTCCCACTGTCCCTGCCTGAGGCAAAACTGTCCCCCAAATTCACACTCCTGGGCCTCCAGGTGGCATTCCGTGGAAACAGGGCCGTGGTCAACACCAACTGTGAGAAGGTGGCTATTGTGGGGCCAGGAGACCACTTAGCCTGGTGGCTGGTCCCCGGGCAGAGGAGACACGGGCACCAGGCGGCCCTGAGACTACAGAGACTGCAGGTCCACGGGCACCCTGGGCCAGGAATTGGCTCTGCCCTCGGGCCGGGATTTCAGATGGACGCCGGAGGACACCTCAGAGCAGGGGACATGCTCACGAAGGGTGTGTCAGGGCGAGAGACCATCAGAACGGCCTTCACACTGTGCCAGGGCCCCAGGCTGCCCGCCACTGCCCCTGAGCAAGCAAGACAACTGCCCAGAGCGAGTCCATGAACGATCTACAGGCCATCTGGCCAGGGCCACAGTCCACACACAGCTGCGTCCACAAGGGACTGTGTCTGCGGTGTCCCAGGCAAGGACGCCGAGGGGTCCCTGTGCAGCCACTTGCTCCAAGGGGCCATCCACCCTGTGCCCCATGGCCTGGCTGCGACAGCTCAGCAGGTGACAGACAAGTGTCCGCTGCCCAGAGCCACGGGTGGGACAGGCCCCTGCTGCTGGCTGCAGGCGCAGATGCTCTGCACACGGCCACAGGCACTAGGCAGCACCCGGGACGAGAGAGGCTGGGGACATTCTGGGCACAGTGGCCCTGACTTCTCCAGGGGACCCTGCCCTAGGGCACACTGGCGGCTGTCATAACTGGGGTGTCCTGTCCTGGAGCAGGTAGGGCCGGACGCTGCTCAGCAGGATGCCACCAGAGTGTGACTGGCCGCTGCACGCCAGCACCTCACGCCTTCATCATTGGCCAGAGCCCCGCCCACCGACCGCCCGCCGGGTGCCAGCACTCACGCTGCGTGGGTGCGCTTGTAGGTGTAGAGCCTGGAGAAGAGCCGGGCCAGCTCCAGCAGCACCGAGACACCACTCCCGTTGGAGTCCGCGCCCAGGGACAGCCACTGCGGAGAGACAGCCCACCGCCAGCGGTCACCGAGAACCCCCCACCAGGCTCGCCTCCGGCCCAGCTCTGGCCCCCGGCTGGACGGCTAGCCCCTCTGTCCTGACTGACCGCATCCCACACCTGCAGGCCGAGGCCCCAGCAAGGTCCGACTGGTTCCCTGAGGGCAGCACCCAGGCCTCCCGGCCTCCGCGTGACAGCTGCCCAGCCTGGTGCCCAGCTGCAGGGCACCGTCCGACCACCTGCCCCTGCCTTCACCTCATCTGTACGTCCTAACACGGGGTCCCCTGTGGGTGACAAGTGGCTCTGGGGAAGAGGAAAGTGTTGGGACCACCCAGGGGCACAGTGGTCCCTGAGGGGAAGCACCAGACGAGGAGACGGGGACTGCTCCGGGGACGGGCTTCCTTCTAGGGTGACACGATGCTCTGGAGCAAGACTGAGGCCCGGGATGTGCCAGGACACTGGCTGGACACTCCTGTCACGTAGAGCTCACCCCAGCAGCTCAGGGCTGGGGCAGGGGACACAGGCCCGAGGCCAGGCGCTGTCTCAGGAGGAGGGACAGGAGGGCGGGGACACGCCGAGCCCCGGGCTCAACCCCAGTGCCAAGACCAACAGTGAGGACGCGGCCACGGAACCCCCGAGGGCTCCGGGCAGGGGCACTCACAGGGGCCACCCCGAAGGCGTCGTAGTGAGCCACGATGACGATGGTGGGCAGGTCCTCTCCACCCAGCCCCGTCAGCCGCCCCTGTGGAGAGAAAGCCGTGACCGGGGACCAGCCAGACGGGTGGCTGCCCAGCTCCAGAAGACGCCTCCTCCCTGGGGTGTCCCGGCCCCGTGAGCCCCAAGAACCCCCTGGGGACAGGGCAGAGGGGGACAGGGCCCCACCTGCTGTGAAGCTGGCCCTGAGGAGGAGGCAGAGGAGCAGGAGGTGACCCCAACACGGCAGCCACCCAGGGCCTCTCCGGCCTCCCGGCCCCTCCAGCCTGCTCAGCCCTGGGACCAGGCCATCCATGGTGACTGCTCAGGAAGCCACCAAGGGTGACGTGAGCACGGGCCTGGCCCAGCCGGACACGCACTCGAGGCTTGCGAGACCCACTTCCCCCCAGGAAGAGGCCACCCTGCAAAGGTGACGCGGCAGGAGCCGGCTGGGCCAGCCCCACTGCCTGGAGCGGAGCCACACACAGGGCCTGCCGTGGTCTGGGGGCCACGTGCTGCCACCCAGCAGCGGGCCACCACGGCACGCTCCCCTCCCCCATCACGGGCATCTCCTGCCTGTTCCCTGTAGCAGCCGTGGCACAAGGGTGCTGCGGCCCTGTCCAGGTGGCGGAGGCCACCAGTGACCAGGTCTCCCTGACTCCGCCACGCACCATGAGCTGCCCACCAACCAGCACAGCCCAGGAGCCTCAGCAGAGACGGCCAGGCCACGAGTGACCCCAGAGGTGACAGCGGAAGAGCGGCCTGACCCTGGCTCCAGGACTGAGGCCCCTCCCCAGAAAATGGGCCGACCCCAGCCCCAGCCTCCAGCCGACAGGAGGGTCCAGGGAGTGGACCGCCAGGGCCGGCAGCTTCTGGTCCCCCCTCCCCTGTGAACAACAAGGTGACACAGAAGCTTCCAGAACTAACAAAAGGTGGCCACGTGGGCAGGTTGGGCCCCAGAGGTGAGGGCTCAGGGAGCTGCCCTGAAAGCTAGGCCACAGCTTGGCGGGGTCTCAGGGAGCCGGGCAGGAAGGACCCCAGCCCGCGGCCGCAACCCTGCCCAGGGGTCCTGCCCGCCCCGGCCTGGCTGACCCACCCCACAGCGCCCCACGAGCCCCTCGGCCTGGCTGACCCTGGACAGCAGAGTACCCAGGCCCTGCCACTGGGGATGAGCCCCCCGAAAGAGCCCCTGGGTCAGCTAAGCCGCTCAGAAAGGGAGCATGGCACAGCCACCCTCATTGGCCACCCTCCTGCACGCAGCAGGGACGTGGCAGACGCATCTAGAGGCCCCTCCCGGCCAGTGCCCGCGGGGCTCTGGGGCCACGGGGGGCCTCCACCTGGGGGTCAGGAGCCTGGAGGGCCGGCACTCACCTCCACGCTGGTGATGAGCCAGTCGCTCACGGCCTTGCTCTGGACCCCACTGGTGACCATCTGGAAGCCATTGGCAGTGGCCGTGTGGAGCAGCACTGGGAACAGGAGAGGGACGGGTCACCTGGGCTGGGGGCTGTCCTCCAGCTGCCCAGAGCTGGCTTCCTCCAGCCGCACAGGGCACTGAGGACGTGGTTGCTGAGACCTGCACACAGGAACCCGGTGCCCCCCACCAGCTCCTGGGCACATGGCACGTGCCACTGACCGCCACCTGAGGCTCTGCTGGAACCTGACCTTCCACGGCCTACAGGGAACAGCCTCCCGGCTGAGGCCAGCTGCACACCTGGAGTCTCGAGGCCAGCGGGCTGGGGCATGGCCCGCCGCTCCCAGTGCCCGGCATGTGCGAGGCCCTGGCCCCATCCCCAGTGCTGAGGACAGCCGGGACCCTCACGACACCGTGGGCCTGCAGGACGTGCCCGGGGGGCAGCCAGGGGCCCAGGAGCTGGCCGTGAGGCTGGTGCAACTGTGTGAGCCTCCGTGTTCCAGGTCAGGCCGCCCAGCTGTGCCCAGCACACGGCTTCCCCCGCCACGCCCACACTCCAAGCCCTGACCCAGCACCCCGCGGCCGCCACGCGGGAATCTCTAGGACGCCTGCGAGGATCCACACACACCAGGCTGGGACCCTGCTCAGGCCCAAGGTGACACTCCTGTCCCTCGGGCAGCTGCTCTACAGGCACACGGCTGAGTGAAGGGCTGCCCCCGGGACCTCAAGAACCTTGCCCACCAGCCAGGTCTCACCCACAGACGGCCACCGCGGCGCTCCCCAGGAGCCAGGCCAGGTCCACCTGTGTCCACGGCCCCACCTGCCCCTGGGGCTGGGAGGAGCCAGGGCCCCGCATGCCCAGCCGGCCGCACCCCGGCCTTTGCCTTTTATTCTGGACAGGGGCTTGCTAGGTGGCCCGGGCGGGCCTGGACTTGCTGACCACCTGCCTCGGCCTCTGCGTGGTGGGATGACAGGCGGGGCCACCACGCTGCTGCCCTGCGGCTCCTTACACCCCATCCGGGTCCCTTTGTCTTTCTCCCGTGGCACAGGGACGCCAGGCCAGCTCCACCCCAGCCCCTGCTGTCCATAGGTGGAGGCCCGGGCAGCTCCTCCAGCTGACCTCCCCACCTTCCCCAGGGCACAGCACAGCCACGTCCCTCCCCGGAAGTGCGGCCAACCCACGCGACCCCAAGGTGGTGATGCAGCGGCCTCCTCGCAGAGGCTGGCCCAGAGGGGACGAGCAGGCCGTGTCCCGCAGAACGGAAATGGGGGCACAGGGCCCGAGGCTGTGCCGGGGCCCGCTGCAGCACCTGGCCACAGGCTGGGCGGCCCCCGACCTGGCCTCTGCTCAGGGACGCCTCCCGCCCTGCCCAGGCCGGAGCCTACCTTCGGCGGCAGAGGCCGAGCCCTGGGAGGCGGAGGCGGCCTGGGTCTGCTCGTAGATGGACAGCAGGGCCTCGTCCTCCACGGCAAAGTACACGGGGACGATGGTCTCCATGGCCAGCATCTCAGGCTCGATCTCCATGAATTGCTGTGGGGAGGGAGTGGGCGGGCTGCTGACAAGGGGCCTGGCGTGGCCACTCCTGGGGGCAGCGGGCCCTCGGGTGGGGCACCAGCCACCTGGCACTAAGCCCCCAGCCCACCCCCACCCCGTCTGAAAAAGCAGCTCCACCTGGGTCTCCGGTGGGTGCCACCAGGTCCCCTTGATTGACAAGGGCTCCTCCCCAGGCCACTGACCATGTTTGAGGCTGTCTTTCTCCGGGGTGGGCGTCCTGGGTGCTGCAAGGTGCTGGGCAGTGTCCCTGGCCTCCACTCACTCCAGGCCGGACACCCCAGACCCAAATGACACCTGACAGCACTCAGTATCTCCTGGGGACAAAACTGCCCCCAGGGAGCGTCAGTGCTCAGAGAGGCACAGCAGCCTGCCTAAGGCCACACAGCTAACCCGGAAGCACAGCCTCGGTCCTTGCGAGGGAGGGCTCACCCGCACGACGTCCTGGGGCACAGCAGCCATGGCCCGCGGCAGGATGATGACCACGGCCCCTGCCGACTGCCGCAGGGCCTTCTGGTACTGCTCGTAGGAGAAGTCCGCCAGCCGCATGAGCACGCAGCGCCGGCTCAGCACGTCCGCGTCCATTGTGCGTGCCTCCGTGTTGAGCACCGCGTTCCGGGTGCCTGCGGGGACGGGCCACCCTCAGTCTGGCAGCCCCCGGCATGGGCGGTGCTGGCCACAGCCTGACTGCCAAGCGCCAGAAAAAGGCAGAGTCCCTTCCCCTCGGGGACGCAGCCCCCAGCCCGCAGGGAAACCCCAGTGCAGCCGGACCCAGCCAGGCCCTGCAGCTCGGCCAGGGTCAGGAGGACGCGCCCGCTCGCAGCCCCGGCCAGTGCGCCTCCAGATGGCCTCGGTCCTGCATGCAAAGGCAGCAAATGAAGGGGTCACCCGCGGGTGGCTGGGCGCAGGGGGACCCGGGCATGGGGCAGCGGTGTCAGACGGGCCTGGTTCCGGAGGGCTCTCACAGGGCCAGGCTGACCCCCGCACGGGCACAAGAGGACAGACCCCCGGGTGGCCTCGACACAAGCTTTCTAGAAAACCAGGGGCTGTGGCAGCACAGGCCCCGGGCCGTCGTCTGGCCCCGACAGGGGCCCAGGGCCCATGAGGCCACGCACAACTCCTGGGTGTCAGCTGGGGGAGTGCGGGGACTGGAGCCCCGGGCCTCCTGCCAGGGACTGGTGGCCCAGAGCGGTGAGCAGACCCTCAGGAGCAGCCCGAGGCCCTGCTCCCCCCCTGCTGCCTGCCTGCACCCTCAGCCCAGCCCTGGACCAGTCTGTGACCACTCTGGGGCTCGGGCAGGGGACGCCCAGCAGCTGCCTATGTCCGTGCCGACCCACTCCCTCAGCGAGCACTGGAGCGAGGGACGGGCAGAGGCCAGGTCCCTCCAGGGCCCCAAGACAAGCCGCGGGCACCCTGGGCTCCTCAGCACTGTGGACACCGGGCTGGTCACTCTGGGTGGTGTCCCGGGCCTGGCAAGGTGCTGAGCAGCGTCCCCGTCTCTGCCCCTACAGATCAGGACACCACAGGCATGACAGCCACACGTCCCCAGACGTCAGTGTCCCTTGGGCGCAGAACCACTTGTGGTGAGACCCCCTGCCCTGCCCCTAAATGCCTCCGTCCCCTCTCTCCTGAGAGCCTGTGCCAGCCACGTGGACAGCACTGCCACAGACACGGCCACCCGGCAGCCCTGGAGGCACCGGCCGGCCCTGAGCTGCCCTTCCTGCCTTGCAGGAGCCCCTGGGCCACAGCAGGTCTGGGCACTGGCTCCTGGCTCTCCCGGGTCACCAAGGTCCACCAGTGGCAGCCTCTCCACAGCGGTGAAGGGACGGACCCGCCTGCGCGCCCACCAGGGCAGCGTCCTCCAAGAGGCACCGACCGCCAAGCTCTGCGGGGCCTGGTCCTCGAGCGTACCAGAAACAGGTGAGCCCACCGGGGACAAGGGATGGCAGGTCGTGCCCCATGGGCAGCCCCCAAGGTCAAAGGCAAGGGACCAAGGTCTCAGACATCCCAAATGACACCAGGCGGAGCCAGCAGGTGACGCAAGGCCAGGTGTGGCCCCGCCTCCAGCTCGAGACCCTGGCAGGAAGCGGAGAAGACCCTGTCCCACGGCGGCGGCCGGGCGACTGACAGCTGGCGGGGCTCAGGGCACAGCCCCACCCGGCAGACCTCACAGGCTCCTGGCCACGCGAGCCCCGCCCAGGGACGGGCCAGCTCGCCGCCCAGATCCCTGGCCCTCAGGGGAAGGGGACAGGGGCACAAGCAAGGAGCAGCCAGGCCCGGGGGGTCAGAGTGCCACCGCAGGAGGGGCTAGCTGGGCCACTGGCTGGGCACCTGCTCTGCCCCCACACCTGCCCACGTTTCCCAACAGGGGCCACAGGAAGTTGGGCAAGGAGCAGGCAGCGGGCAGGGGCAGAGCTGAGGCCCGGGGCCAGGGGAGGGGTCACCGCTGAGTGTCCTCAGGCCTGTCCGGTCCTGCCTGCCCGCACAGGCTCCCGGACCAGCCTCCCGGACACACCATGCAGAACAGGGGCCACCTGACAGGCCCTGCGACCCCCCAGTCTTTCTGGCCTGGCCGGGGGAGGCCAGATCCAGGGGAAGGCCACACCCATGCGGGGCCAGCAGCTTCTGGACGGCTCATCAAGGAGCAAGGAAAAGTGGGGTTCAGGGAGGAGGACACATGGGAGAAGACCTCGGGTCAGAAAAAAAGAATAGGAAGGACCCAGGACCAGGAGAAGGACCCAGGACCAGGGAGAGGCCAGGGAAGGGAGATCTGGAAGAAGGGCCAGCAGGGAGGCAGCAGGCAGAGGCTGGGAGGGAGGAGGCAAAGGCCCGGAGGCGCAGAGGAACCGAAGGCCCCACAAACTCGGCCAACTTCTGGGGGCAAGGCTGTAGAGTGTGGTCACTCTGGCTGCCTGCAGGGGCAGCACTAGGCCCAGGTGGGCAGCCCCCTGAGGGGCTGGTAACAAGTGGGGTGCGCAGGAAGGACAGGTAGAGATGAGCCGGGCAGGGGCGGTGACACGGGACATGGAGAAGCAGGGTGCCCGAGGTCTGGGGCTGGCATTCTCAACTGTGGACTCTTCTAGAAAAACCTCCTGCACTCCAGGGCTGTGCTGCCCGGCTAGGTAGCTGCTGGCCACATGTGGCCGCTTGAATTTGTTGTAGTTAATAGCACTAAACACCACGTCCTCGGCCACCAGAGGCTGGCAGCTCCCAGACCAGACAAGAGACGCAGTTCCACTGGACAGCGCCCTTTAAGACCTGTCCCAGGGCAGAGGCCGGACAGCTGGAGGGAAGTGCTCATTCTAATCCACGGCCCCTCAGCGCGGGGGACACTGGGCTGGACAGTCGCCTGGGGAGAGAGGGGTCCTGAGCAGTGTCCCTGGCCTCCACCACACTGTCCTGTCCTCCTGGCAGGACACCCCAGGCATGACAACCACATGTCCCCAGACATGACCCAGGGTCTCCCGGGCTGACAAACCATCATTCTAGAAAGAATCGAGGCCACTTTGGGCAGAGGGAATCCAAGAGGCCATGGGAATCTGGCTCCCGGGGCCTGGCAGAGGCCGGTCCACAGGTCGGGGCTAGCCTCCAGCAGTCCCCCACATGGCCCTGAAGGTGCACAGGGGACCCTGACAGGAGGGCAAGACTCAACTCTGGGATCAGACTGGAGGGAAGGCAAACCAGACACCAGAAGATTCTGGAACCCACTAAGGCTGGGGCGACAGAGGGCGCTCTGACCGCGGGCACCTGGGGGGGGGGGCAGACGGTGGGGCGGGGGCAAGAGCTGAGCAGGCAGCTGAGCAGGTCCAGGTCAGGGGTCGTGGGTGGGACCTGAGCCAGGGTTAGGGACCCCAGGAGGCCTGGGAGGAGGGAGCAGGTGGGCTCTGGGTGGAGGAGGTGGACGCTGGGCTGAGGGCGACGTGTGTCAACAGAAGGAACACGAGTGGGGTCAGGGGACACCGAAGGGCAGGCCAGAAGCAGGCGGAGGCCGGCCTGGGCGAGGGATGGGGACGGAGTCGGCTGGACAGGGCAGGGCGGTGGGTGCAGCGGCTGGCCGTGCGGAGAGCTGGGTGGACTGGGACGGACCGGACAGGTCAAGGCAGCCCATCGCGGGCGCACAGACCGGCGCAGGAGGGGGCCAGGATGAGCGCTGCAGTGGACCTGGTGGACGGCAGGGGCCGGCGCAGGTGCTGGCCTGGGCCTGGCCAGGGCCGGGGGTTGGTGGCCGGCGGGCCTGGACCAGGGTCTGCCGCCCGGGCGGGCCGGGCCGGGCCGGGCCGGCGGCGGGCTCGGCGGCGCACGCGGCGGGGCGGGGCGGGGCGCGCACGCACCGTAGGGCTGGCCCTGCAGGTCGTACTGCTGCATGCGGTACACCGTGAACTCGTGCGCGGCGTCGGCGGCGGGCAGCGGCGGCGCCACGAGCAGCAGCACCGCGGGCAAGAAGACGATGAAGCCGAGCGGCAGGCACGACGCCTTCAGCATGTTCTCCAGCACCTCGCCCGCTTCCTCCAGCATCCTGGCCGGCGGCGGGTCCGCGCGGGGCGGCGGCGGGGACGGGACGGGACGGGACGGGACGGGACGACAGGACGGCGGCCGCGGCTCCCGCGGACTCACCTCGCATGGGCAGCCGCCGGGGTCCTGCGGGCAACGCGTCGGGCAGCCCGCGTCCGCACCGGGGTCCTGCACGCATCGCCGCGGGCAGCCTTGCGCGCGCTGCCTCTCGGGAGCTGTAGTCCGCCCGGGCGCGCGGAGCCGCCTGGGAGTTGTAGGCCCACCGCGGACTCCCGACGGAAGCCCTGAGGGGTTGTTTCGCTAACGCTACCGGAATTTCACACGAATCCCAAGTCGGGAACGACCTAGCTTTGGGCAGCCATTCTCCAGTGGAACTTGCTTAGACCCTGGCCTTGGCTGGGGTGGGGGCGCGGAGCGGGGAGATAAGAGACGCGGTCAGGACGTGACCTTGCGACCTGGAAGGAAATGCGGGAGGAAAAGCTGGAGGAGGAAGTGCCTCTCTGGCGCGCTGGTCCTCCTGGATGTCGTGGTCCCTTCGCACGAGCACAAAGGGTCATGGGAATTGTAGTTTCTGGGGCGGGGGAATAAAATTTAAAATTCCCCCCAAATTTAAATGTCAAGCTGACGACGGCTCAGACCTTTGCAGGAGTCGAGTATCGTGTCGTCCCAGAGCCCTGAGCGCAGCGCCTGGCCCCGGCGGGCGGCAGCGCCATTTTCGGGTGAATGAATGAGAAAAGGGGAAAACCCTTGCGGGACGGCGGCCACCGGGTGCAGGGGGCGCTGGGATTTGTAGTCTGGAGCCGGACCACGTGCGGGGGCTGCGGCGTCCTTGCGTTTACCCTTACTTCTACTTGAGGCATATTTATACTAAGAAAAGGAAAAAAATGTGACTTATTAGAAATTAAAGTTTAGTCTCTGGGTGTCCTATTGATGTTTCCCTAACCTGACAGCTTAGTGTCTGGAGGCCAGGGGGCCGTGATCATCAGTAACCCACACCCCCTTGCACAGGTGGGAAGACTGAGGCCAAGGGTGCAGCCAGAGCCCCAGCCCTCATGTTGACATCCCAAGCTCCAGTGAGGTCACCCAAGGCCTCCCTTCTGTACCCTCTGAGAAGTGGCATTTTTACTAAGTAAAAGCACAAGTTCAAATCCCAGCTCCTTCCTTTCCCAGCTTTGTGCCCTCTCTGAGCCTCAGTTTCCTCAGCTGTCAAAGTTGATGACCAGTAGCTGCAGTTCCTCACCCACCACCAGAGGCAGGTGAGGATTTGAGGTCATCAGTGCAAACTGGTTAGAGAAAGAGCCGTTGCTGTAAGCGCTCAGCCTGTGTTGGTGTTCTGAGAAGGTGCGGACGGTGTGGACCTCGGGCGGATGCATAGCCGGCGCCTGATCCTGGACGCCGGCGCCTGATCCTGGACGTGGCTTCTGGGGTGTCTACACGGCAGGCTCCCCTCTCCTCCCAGGCCCAGCAGGTCCCAGAATACAGACACACGGTGGTCGCATGGATGGGTAGTGTCGCCCCCAGCAGACCTGCTGAGCACCCCGTCTGCGGACCCTGCTCCGGCTGCCCCAGGCCTCTCCAGGGAGGCCCTGGGTGCAGGAGGTGGGCAGCAGGAGAGCTGATCCTGGGGTGCGTGCCTCTCACTGGCCCCGTCCCTTACACCTCTGCCCTCCACCACCCCTGCCCCAGGCCAGGCTGACAGCTGGACCCGCAGGGCCCGGTGCACTCAGTGGGGAGGCCAGCCTGGTCAGCACGAGGCCTGGGCTCCAACCACCCCCAACAAAACAAAAGCATGCGATGCGCTGTGTCTCTGGAACCTTCCCAGCGTCCCAGGAGGCCGCCGTGTCCAGCCTCGCTCCACAGGTGAGGAGACAGGCCGGTGGTGTGGCTACTCAGCTCTAGACCCGGGCAGGGGGTCCCTGAGCCACCCAAGGCGCAGCTCCTGGGGACAGCTGTGTGGAAGTGAGGCGGGAAAGCCGGTTCTGAGACCAGCAGGGGCTCCTAGAGCTCTGGGTCACTAGACGCCTGTGCACGGGGCCACAGGCTGGGTGCTGGGACGGCCCAGGCAGCGTGAGGGCCAGAGGAGGGGCATGTGGACTCAGGGACTGGAGCCAGGGTGGAGGCCACCTGGGCAGCTGGCGAAGCCCGAAGGAGTCCTGGGGCAGACCAGGGAGGCCACGTGAGGGGATGCCAAAGGTCAGCTCAAGGTCAAGCTCCCAAGGGCACAGAGACAGGCTCAGGGCTGGGCTGCCCAGGCCCTGCCTCCTGCCTGGACCCCACCTGCCTGCCCTGGCCCCGAGCAGAGGCAGGAAGCTGGGGTAACAGGCCCTTCGCCAGGCGCCGGGAGCTTGCCCCACATGTCCAGTGAGCCCCGGAGTCAGCAGGACTGGGGCCCAGGGGGTGAGGCCCATCCAGTGCAGGGCGATGGAGGGGAGCTCAGGAGAAGCTTCCCAGAGCCCAGGGCACCGAGGCCGCCAGCCTCCACCAGACCCTGGAGGGGCCTCAGGAGCCAGCCCTGGCCACACCTGGACCCTGACTTCGGCCTCCAGAACCCAGCGGAGGAGTGGCCCTGCCGTCGGAGGCCGTCTGTGGCCCCAGGGAACCAACACGTGGCACCTCAACCTTCAGGTTTGTGGGTTTTAATGAGTTCTGTGTAGCCACGCATGGCCGGTGGGCACAGGGCCGGGCAGCGGGGGAAACAGTCGCCAGTCGCCACCTCCACTGGTGCGGCAGAGAAACGGCCACCTGGGTGGGCTACCAATGCCCAGCACCCACGGGGGCATCCCAAAACCCCTCTCCTGAGCCCTGGGCTGGCCGGGCAAGGAAGCCCCTGGGGCCAGGCCCAGGTGCGTGGAAAGCCCAGGTCCTGCCGGCCACGGGCCCCGGGCCTCACGGCTGCCATTTAATGTAAACTAGGTCAACGGAGTGTCCTGAAATGGGCGGCTCTGTTCTCCACTCTCGAGAACGCGTCCGCCGTCACTGGACGGTCCCCCTGGGTGCAGGTGCCCTGGCAGCACCTGCCTGTCACCCTGGGTTCCGTGATGAGCTGGGTTCACAGTGAGGGGGGAAACACAGGCCAGGGGGCTGGGCCTCGTCCCCCCCGCTGGCCCCCGTCTGGGGTCCCCAGAAGATGCAGAGGTAGAGCTGGGGAAGAAGTCCATCCCCCAAGGGCAGTGACCGAGAAGAGAGAGGGCACACGTCACCGGCCTGCCCGGTGTCCCACAGCGCAGGGAGCGGCTGCCACACACACTCACACACAGAGTCTGCCCCGGCAGACACACCCCACTCAGGACCACACTCCCAAGCACACGTGCGTGACCCTGGGGCAAGGACACACCTGCCCCCGCACACAGCCAGCAGCCCGTGGCCCCCGCGTCGTCACCCCGTGCACACAGGCTCCTTGGTGACCCGGGCACCGACCCTGCAGTCCAGGCCTCAGCCCCCCAGCCCGCCCCCCCGCCCCGGAGCCGGGGCCTGGCCAACCTGCCACCTGCTGCAGGTGCTCTCCGCCGTGGTGGACAGTGGCCGCCCTGTCCAGGGCCCCAGGGAAAGCTGCTCGGCGTCAGCAGGAAGGCCACAGGGCCAGAAGCCCCCTCCCGTGGGCCTCGCGGGTGCCTGTGCCCAGTGCCGCCTCAGACGCTGCGCACGCTGGAGATGCTGGACAGGGGCTCCCGCATCCTGAAGCTGAGCGATCGGGAGCCCCGAAAGCTGTCCCTGGGTCTCAGTGAGCTGTCCGTGGTGGACGCTCCAGAGTGGGCCTCGGCGGCCCGGGTCAGGCAGTCCCCGGGGCCGCGCAGGCCCAGCCGGAGGCACCCGCAGCAGAGGAAGGCCAGCACGGCCCGGCACACCTCCCGGCTGCGGAAGGAGTAGATCAGGGGGTTGATGGCCGAGTTGAGCACGGCCAGCGCCAGGATCCAGTCCATGCCCCGCAGGTACTCCTGGGCCCAGACGGTGGAGCCGAAGGTGTCGGCCAGCAGCAGGCAGAAGAGCGGGCCCCAGCACACCACGAAGGCCACCAGGATCATGAGGACCGTCTTGAGCAGCCGGCGGGACTTGCGTCGGGCCGGGGCGCGCAGGGCCTTCTGCCCGTTGGCCTGCACCACCCGGAAGATGGCCCCGTAGAGGGCCAGGATGGCGGCCAGGATGCAGGCGAAGACCACCACGCAGAAGAGGACGTAGTCCTTGGCGTAGAGGGGCAGCAGGCTGGAGCAGCGCTCGAAGGCACACACGCAGTTCCAGCCCAGCAGGGGCAGCAGCCCCAGCAGTCCGGCCAGCAGCCAGCAGAGGCCGATGAAGCCGTAGACGCGGCCCGTCTTGGTGGCCCCGCTCTCAGCCACTGGGCGCACCATGGTGGCAAAGCGCTCGCCCGCGGTAAAGAGCAGGCTGAAGGTGGAGGCCGCCAGGGCCGCGAAGAGCAGGCCCTCCCGCAGGAACCAGTGCGAGGGCGCCAGGCGGAAGGTGCGGGCCCCGGACAGCAGCACGTTGGCCAGGTAGGCCAGGCCGGTGAGCAGGTCGCTCAGCGTGATGTTGACCAGGCAGTAGTAGACCCAGCGCCGCGAGCGCATGCAGGTGGCGATGGCCGCCAGCACCAGCAGGTTCTCCAGCACCACCAGGCCCCCGGCCGCCGCCGAGAGCCCGCGCAGGGCCCCCAGGCCGTCCTCCGGCCCCCCGCGCCCCGCCAGCCGGCCAGAGTGGTTGTAATGCAGGACGATGAGCCGGCTGTGCCCACCGGCCGCCAGTTGGTGGCAGGCGTCCAGGGGCAGTGGGGCCCCCGTGGCGTTCATGGCCTCCCGGGCAGACTGAGGCCCGGGCAGGGTGGAGCTGGCTGCCTGGCCTCGGTTTCCTGTTGTTTGAAATTTCCTGTTTTGTTCAAGGTACCCCCAGGGTGGGGGCCAGCCCAGGGCTGGGAGGGGCATCCCAACGGCTGGCGGGCTCTGCCCGGACTCTGGGGAGGCCCTCTGCAGCGACACCCCACTGCCCCGCTTGCCCCCGCGGGTCCTTGAAAGCAGAAGGGGAGGGGGCCACCTGGCACTCGCCATCCCTCCCTGCCTGTCCCCAGGAGCACCCACCGGCTCCCTAGCTGCCGCAGCCAGGCCTGCACACAGCAGGGGCTTAATAAGCGCTTGTCACAAGCTGCCCACGAAGCCCCTCTCCTCAGGGCTCACCTGGGTCACCTGCTGCATCCGCTGAGGGGGCTGGGCCAGGCTGGGGCTCCCCAAGGCAGCCTCGCACCCGGGAGCCTGGCTCAGGGGAGGGACACCAGGGACAGCTCACCAGGCCCCTCACCAGCCACGGAGGAGGGCCACGGGGAGGGCCACGGAAGACCCACTGTCCCTCCCACCCTGGGCCCATGTAGTCATCAGCCTTCCTGAGAGGGGGCCCTTGGCCCTGGGCAGGGGTGGCCACACCAGCTCTGCCAGCCAGGGGCCCCACGAGGGGTCAGGTAGTTCATGAGGAGGCCCAGGTGACCTTGAGGGGCCAGGTGCCCACCCAAGAAGCCCAGTGCCCCCGGGAAGGCAGAGAGGAGCAGGGAGCTGCCTGGCACCCCAGCCCCCACTTACCACCAGCGCAGGGCGGGTGGCTGCGGGAAGCTGCGCTGGCCTGGGAGGGGCCAGCTCTTGTCCCTGAGGTGACCAAGCAGAGGTAGCAGGAGGGGAGGGGGGAGGTCGGAGGAGACAGCAGAGGCAGAGGCCCAGGCGCCACCCTGTGCGCTGGGCAGCCAGCTCCAGGCCCCCTCAGGACAGTCACCCGAGTCCTGGGGCCAGCTCTGACTGCCCCGCCTCGCCCTGGACAGAGCCCGTCCTAGGCTGCCCCTCAACCCCAGCTGAGCCCTGAGCCCCACTCCCTGTCCAGAGCCTGGTCCGGGCTGAGCCCAGGCAGCTGAGTGCAGGCCCGGTTCTGATCCTGGTGCCAGCCGAGCCCCGGCCTTGAGGGGAGTCCACCCCCACCCCCACCACACCCCTCCCCCACCCTCCCCCATCCCACCTCTCCCCTCCCCCCATCCCTGAGCCACCCGCGAGCCCCCTCCCAGCCTGGGTTCCCTGATTCTGTACTGAGCCCTGATCCCAGGGTAGCCAGGCGGGGCCCATGACCTCAAGCGTACCCCAACCCTGCCCCGATCCTGTGGAGGCCTGACCCTGGGCTGACCCCTGACCCCAAGCCAGGCGCGGTCCCCAGGGTGTGGCCATCCCTAGGCAGGACCTTCGGCTGCAGAGCCCTGCCCCCAGGGAAAGGCTTCCCCTGTGCTGGGCCTGTGGGATTGGGGGTGACCCCTCCAGGTGGGTCCCAAGGATGGACGACACCCAGCCTCCTCCAGGGGCCCTCAGACCTCAAGCTGCCCACCACGTGCAGTGGGTGGCACGCTCCTGGCTCCCCTCCCCCACCACCACCCGCGAGAGGCTGGAGCTCGGCTGCTGCCCCAGTGGGTCACCAGAAGAAGCGGGAGGGTCTCCAGGCGCAGAGCCGCGTCCCCGGGTCACTCCCAGGACAGGACGCACTGTCGGGAGGACGGAGCCAGCCAGGGCAGGGGGCAGTGTGCTTGGGGTGGAGGGAGGACCTAGTGCACTGACCTCGCCCGGAACAGCGTCTCCCAAGGGAGAGCAGGGGGATGGGGCACCGGTGGACCAGGAAGGACCCCAAGGCAGGTGACCGATCCTGAGGGCCATCCAGGCTGGGGTGGTAGCTCAGTGGTCAGCACTGGCCCAGCTGGTACTGACCTTGGTTCCACCCCCAGCACCACAGGAGGCCAACACAGACCCTGAGTCCACTCCCTCACTGAGGGCACCCAGAGCCCCGAGCACCAGCTCTGGCTCTCAGTGCCTCCTGCCCTGACCCTAAGTGGGGCGCAGGGCTCCGGGGACCTGCTCCTGCAGGAGCCAGATGGTGAGTGGGACCTCTGGGGGCCACAGGGTCGGAAGCCTGGGGACCCTGGGCGGCCAGAAGGGACAGCAGTGCCCGGCCTGGGACGATTCAAGCCTCACAGGTGGATGATGGTCCCTGGCCCCAGCATCTCCACCAGGGACAGCCCCAGAGAATGAGAGACACGGGGACGTGTGGGGCTGGCCTGGCAGCAGGCAGCTGGGCTGCCCAGTGGGCAGGACCCGTGTCCTGAGGCTGGGGAGGAAGCGGGACAAGAGTGGACACACGGGAGCATCCCCAGCCAGGGAGAGGGGCTCCCCGCACCTGTGGCAGGTGGGACCTCGGACAGTGAGAACTGGACACAGAAGGACATCCTGGGAGGTCTCCTGGGGGGTCACCTGGGGGGCCCTGGAGGCTCAGAGCCGTGGAGGCAGGAAATAGCACCATGGAGCCAGGGCTGGTGCCCCGGGTCAGTGCCAATGGGCAGAGCTTTAGTTTGGGGAGATGGAAAGTTCTGGAGAGGGAGATGGGGACGCTGCTCAGCCCCTGACTGCCCCGGGCCACCGAGCTGCCCACTGGGATGTGGGTAAGACGGTAATTCCACGCCAAGCTTCCCCAGGATAGAAATCAGAGGTGTCTCGGAGTCAGAAGGGCCTGCCGTGGGCACGGCGGTGCGTTGGTGTGTACATGTCAAAGGGCATTCCTTGTGACCCGCCAGGCGTGGCGCTGGGTAAGGGACGCCTCTGCTCTCGGGAGACGTGTGGTGTTGGGACAAAAGCCCACGGTGGCTTCGACTCACTCTCAACCTATTTGTAAAAACGTAGGCACACAGCGCACCTGCTCTGAGAGGGGGAGAGGGAGACGGCCCGCGGTCACCGCGCCCAGGTCAGCGCCTGTGAAGGCCACGACCATCCAGCTGGACCATGTCCACCCCCGACTCAGTCTGCTGGTGCAGTGGACACCACAGAGCGTCCTCGGAGGCCCGCAGGGTCCACGGCAGGGATGCTCTCTGGAGCAGCATTTGCCTCCGTGGACTCTGGACGCCCTGGCGACTGGCGGTGCCCGGCTCGGGGCTGGCACGGAGCGTCCGTGTCGTCGGGGGACGGTGACTGGGAAAGCCCCTGGCGGGTGCACACCTCAGCCCTGGCCACGCAGGAGAGGGCGCTGGAGAGGGTCTGGATGGCAGAGGTGCCCGCAGCTGGGCTGCCCACTCGGGCCACCAGCTGGGCACATGGCAAAACCGTGTGGTGTTTTGGAACTTTCTGGAATGTTTTAAAAATATGTGTTTAGCTGTAGGAGAACCCGATACCTCTACTTTAGTGTCATGTGGTGCTGAGACTCGAACCCAGCTCACGGGTGCCAAGTGAGTCTCCACCCTGGGCCCCAGACACAGTGCTTTCTGGAATTTTTGCCCCAAAAGCTTTCTACCCTCGGTGGTGGCTCCCGGGACACGGGGGCTGCGGGTAAGGTCCGCAGGGCAGGCGTGGCCTGGTGCCCCAGAGCAGGGCTGGGTGTGGCTCACAGGTGACCTGCGGGCCTGACCTCGGGAGGGTGCCGGGATCCGTGCCGAGGAGCGGAGGGAACGCGCTGTGCAGTCACTTGGCGGCTTGTGCCTCCACGGGACCTTGATGACCTCTCAGCTCCTCCACCAAGTCCCCGAGCCCCAACTGACCCTGGCACTGACCCTGCAAAGGGCTGCCCACAAAATACCTGGCAGCACCTGAGACTGACCTCCCGTCTGGTGCCTTCTGTGGGGTGCCCAGGACTGACCCGGGGACCACGCCTGAGCCCACCCCAGTCCTGCTTATTTTTATATTTGAGATGGGGCCTGGCCACGTTGCCCAGGCTGGCCTTGAACTTGTGATCCTCCTGCCTCCACCTCCCAGGTTGCTGGGATGACAGGAGGGGCCACTGTGCCCAGCTGAATAGGGTCTTTGCAGATGGAATCAAGCTAAGACGAGGCCATTTGGGTGGACCCCGAGCCCAGTGAGGAGGGTGTTTAGAAGAGGAAGAGGCCGGGCCTGGAGGTTTACAACTCGAATCCCAGCCACGTGGGAGGCTGAGGCAGGAGGATCACAAGCTCCTGACCAGTCTGGGCAACTTAGTGAGGCCCTGTCTCAAAACCAACATAAGAAGGGCTGGGGAGGGCTCCGTGGGGGGCCCTGGGTCAGTGCTGGGGCAGGGAGCAGGGGGCAGTGGTGGCTCAGTGACAGAACCCCACCTGGAGGTCAAGGCCCTGAGACCAGATGGAGAACGTGGACAGACACTTGCAGGAGAAGCCACAGAGGAGGAGGCGGGCCGGGCACTGCAGACACGAGCCTCGCATCCCAGGGGCTGGACGGGCAGGGAGCGCCTTCGTCCCTGAGTCCACGCTCTGGCCTCCAGACTGAGAGCCATGTGTGTTCTGAGCCCCCAGCACCTACCAGCCCCCCTCAGACCAGTCACCCCAAAATTGAGGGGCGTCTGGCACCAGCCAGAGAAGCCAGAGACCTGAGGCCATGTGGGGTGGACCGGGTCCTGGGTCTGGGACCAGCCGGGGTCCTGAAGGAATCCGGCCTCTGTGGACGCGGAGGCTGGCCCACCAGGGTCGCCAAGCCACCGCCCCAGGTGAGGCCGTCCTGGGGAAGCCGCGTGGGCCTGGGCGCTGTGATGGCCGTGTCCCCGTGTGCTACATCACAAACGTCTCTGTGAATCTCAACCAAAGTGGTAAAACGTGCGTCAGGTGCCAGAAGGCCAGGGCCTCCGGGTGGGCCAGCTCAGCCACCCTCCAGGGCTCCTGGGGACCGTGCAGGGGCTGGCTGGGTGGCCCGTGGCTGGGATGCGGGTGATGGGCGATGGTGGGGCCGGACTTCACCTCCTGGCCCACAGTGACCAGTGACGGGGCGGGGGGGGGGCAAGGGACACTTCCCTCCCTGGCTTCCCGTGCTGTTTCCCAGGCCCCTGCCGCCATGGCACCTGGGCGGGTCGCTGAAGGGGGCCTGGGGAGGGCAGGAGGCTGTGGACACACCCAGGAAGCCCCGACCTCAGGTCCTTTCTTTAATGTCTACCCCACGGGGGGCCGGCGGATGCAGGGGAATAAATACAGAGGCTGTTTGGAGCAGGAGAGGGACCTGGGGCCTCGGGTTCCTCCTCTGCCCACCGGGGCAGGACGCCGTGGGCCTGGGGGCTCTGGAAGGTGGCTCTGTGGTGGCCGCCGGAGGCCCCTGCCGGCCACCTGCCCTGGGTTAGCGCCATCTGTGGGGATTCCTCCTGCTTCCACCAGAGGGCGCCAGAGCCCACCCCGAAGGACAGCTCCTTTCCCACGCAGGGTCACCCAGTGACACTGGGGCCGAGAGGCCTCCCACGCAGCCTCCCACCCAGGGCCTCGCCTTCCCCCACTCTGGCATGCCCGAGGCCATGTTGTTCCTCCCTTTCCAAGGACGTAGATGGAGTCAAGGAGGTTGGCGGGGATGGCTGACCAGGTGAGGGGCAGAGGAGAGAGGGGCAGTGGTGGGCCGTCCGTCCCTCCAGTCCCTTGCACGAGGGCCTTCTGCCTCCTGGCCCTGGGCCGGAGCGACAGGCATCTGGGGTCCATCTCCACTGCCCACCGCCTGCCGGGGGCCTGGTCACAGCAGGTTGATCTCGTCCAGGTAGCGGGCCAGCACTGAGTCCCGCACGTCCTTGAAGACCTTGCGGATGTTCTGCGTGTCGGTGGCGCACGTGTAGTGGCTGAAGAGGCGGCGGGAGCGCGGGCCTCGCTTGCTGCCCTCGGGGCCGTCCACACAGCTGGTGTACATGCCCGTGTACATGTCCAGGATGAACCTCTTGGCCGCCTCCGCGTCCTGCCGAGGGCCTGGGAGGGAGGCGGGGGTATCAGGACCCTCTTCCCCACACGCAGGCGGGGCCCCCTCAGTGGGCATCGCTGGCCATGTGACCCGGCCCAGCCTAGAGCCCCGCGGGAAGGCTCGCCAGGACCCGTGATGGGAGGGGGCAGGGGGACTGGGTCCTGGGACTCTGGGCTGCACTGGGGGTGGGGGTTCGGGATCCTGGAGCTGCCGAGGCCAAGGGAGGGAGGGACCCCCGTCAGCCTGGGCCACCCCTGGACGGGCACCTCGGGGCTGGGGACGCAGGGTGGAAAGCACAGCGTGACTCGGGCTGCCCCAGGCCCCCCCGCGCTGCGGTGGCTACCCAGCTGCCAATAGGTCAGTCCCCCATCTCCGCCAGCTGGGGCGGTCAGGGCCTCGTGGGCGAGAGAAGGAGGCTGTCACAGAGAGGGCCCTGCACTCCAGACGCGCCTCCCTGGGTGCCAGAGTGGCTGGGGCTCCGGCTCCAGGTCCTCACGTCCGTCCTGGGTTCAAGTCCCGCCTCCCGCTGACCAACGCTGCCTGTCAGCAGGTGGCTGCTGTCCTGAGCCTCGGCCTCCCGTGTCTGGCCCCCTGCACTGGGCTTCCAGATGAGGACAAAGGGCGCCCAGCCGAGAACTCCCCTCAGGCGGCCCTCCGTGGTGGGGGCCAGCAGCTGGTGACGTGCTCTGGCCACCGAAGAAGTCCCTCAAACCATCCCCTCCCCTGCTCCCACACTCCCTAGGCCAAATGGACCCTCAGGCTCAGCTGGGAAGAGCGGAGGGCGTCCAGGCCACTGTCCTCAACCTGGCCTCAGCCTCCCAGACCCTCGACCTTGTGGGTGTGACCGGCAGAGACTGGCCTCAGGGCTCCGACACAGCAAGGGGGGGGGGGCGAACCCCGGCAACCTCTCCAGAGGTCATGTTCGTTGACCTTTGACCTGCTGCCAAGCAGGCCCTTCGAGCCTCATCTACTGGGGCTCACTGTGATTTGGGGTGAAATAGGGTCCCTCAAACTCTGCGTCCTCCTAGACCTGAGAGTGTGGACTTTGGGGGAGTGGAGTAGTTGCAGATGCAATTATTTAAATGAATGGGGTCAGACTGATGAGGGTGACCCTAAGGCCAGTGGTTGGTGGCCCTGTGGCAAGTGGAGACGCAGGTGTGGTGAGGAGGTGGCCGTGCCACAGGGGCACAGCCATGGAGCCTGCGTCTGTGGACGAGGAACCGCGAGGGGGGCGCCCCCCGGGAGGCCGCAGGGCAGCAGGCCACACCCTGACTCCACCCCCCAGGCCTCGTGGGGAGGGTCCACTGAGCTCTGGAACCCCCCGTTTTGTGGCCTGAGGCTGTTGGTGGGGACGGAGCTGCAGGCCGCATGTATCCCTGTTCACACTGAGAGGGTCTCGCCAAGTTGCCCAGGCTGGCCATCGCCCTGCCTCAGCTCCCAAAACTGCTGGGCAGACAGACAGGGTGACCGCACCCAGCCTTTGCTGTCCTCAGTCACAGCGGGCCGAGGAAATGAAGACGGCTGGTCTCCAAGAGGGCCACCCATTTGTCCTGCATCTCTGGGTACGTTGGGCCCCTCCTTTTGAGCCGGGGCTCACTGGCGTGACGTGCTGGGTGACAGGGTGGGACCAGGGCTATCCCGACTGTCTGAGCCCGGTCTCGATGGGCAGCCCATGCCTGGGCGCCGTCTGCGAACCTGCCTCAGCCGTCCTGTGGGGGAGCCGCGGCCACAGGCGGCCAAGAGCTGGATCCGGGTGCACATGGTGGGGACAGGGGAGCGGGCAGGCAGGGGCCGCCAGGGGAGGCCACGAGGACAGGCCCAGCGCCCGCGGGGAGGCCTTCCTGGAGCTGTTCCTCGGCGCCAGACACCCCCGGTCGGCGCCTCGTGGATCAGGACAAACAGCCCAGCTCAGCTCTCCCCAGAGCCTGACCCACGAACTCAGGAGCCCAGCGAAATGGCCGATGGAGCGTGCGGCCTGTGGACCGTTGGGCCCTCGTCACTAAATCGGTAGGACCTGCTCCCGCCCCCCTACCTGGTGTGGTGCTCGGGGAAGGAGCCGGCCTGTGCCCCTCTCCAGCCAGGCCTGACCTCTAACCCTCTGCTGGACCCGGGGCTGCATCCAACCTGCTTAGCCAGCCATGCACGTCCGGCCACGAGTTAAGGCCCCTCGAGAGCTGACGCCCGGGCTGGGGGGCCTGGCACGGGCCTAGCATGCAGAGGCCCTGGGTCCACCCCACACCACGGAAATAACGAGTAGGTGACGTCACAGCGCCTTCTAGAACTCCTTCCTGCCAACTGCCTCTGGCGTGGGCCTGTCCTCTTGACCCCCCTGCGAGGGGGCGACTAAAGCTCAGAGAGGTCGGGCAGCGGGCGGCGCTGGTCAGGACTCGGTCGGGTCCTGCTGCGCCCGGGGGGCCTGGCCGGCCTCCTGGGGGCCGCTGCAGAATCACTCACCCTGGAAGCTGGGGAAGTAGGTGGCCAGGTGGGAGGAGGGGATCTTCTCCTCCAGGATGTCCGTCTTGTTGAGGAAGAGGATGACCGAGGTGCTCCGGAACCAGGGCAGCTCCAGGATGGTGCCGAACAGCGCCAGGCTCTCCTTCATGCGGTTCTGCAGGAGCGAAGGCAGGTCGTGGCCTCGGACACCCTGGCCCCGGGGAGGGGGCCGGGGGCGGGGAGGCCTGGTGGGGGCTGTGCCGGGCCGAGCAGTGTCCTCCCAGCGCCTGTGTCCACCTCATAGGGCCATTACAGGGAATTCCTATAGATGAGGTCATGGGGGGGTCCTGATCCCATGTCACTGGTGCTCGGGGGAGGACGCTGGTGACAATGGAGATGTACGTGGCCAGCCACCACCTGGGGGCTCCCCACGCTCCCCACAGCATCAGGAGCCAGCCCTGCCCACACCTGGGCCCACGTCCTGCTCCCAGACGGCGGGGAATAAGCCATCTTTGACGCCCCCCATCTGGGCAGCTTGACTTCAGAGACCCCAGGACCCTGGCACAGCCCACACGGCGGGACCTGAGGGGCAGCTGTCCAAGTGCCCTAAAACTCACTCTGCCTCATTCTGTAAGTGGGAGTCCTAACGCCTGACCCTCAGGTTCCCAGGCTGTCCCTGTGAAAGCTGAGCCCTGCGACCCGCCTCCAGGAGACCAGGTGACCCAGGGCTCCTGCTCCGCTGTCACTCAGGGAGACACCCCTGCAGCACCTGGCCCTGCCACCCCGCAGACCACCGTCCCAGTCCCGGGATCGCAGGACCCCCATGGAGCGTGTGTGGCCGCAGGTCCCTGGGTCTCAGTGTGACTTGCTGAGGGTGTGCCTAGGCACGGTGCCGAGCCCGCGGTGTGGCCACCTTGGGCAGGACGGTCCTCCTTGAGTGCCTCAGGCAGTGTCAGGTCGGGTGCAGAGGTCCAGCCACGAGAGGGCGGGGGAGGGCGCAGCCGCGCCAGGCGTCCACAGGGCCACCCAGAGCAAGGTGCTCCCACGGGCATGGGAGCTGCGGGTGCAGGTCCCCGTGTGCAGGTCCCCCATGTGTGCATGTCCCCATGTGCAGGTCCCCGTGTGTGCAGTTCCCCGTGTGCAGGTCCCCGTGTGCAGGTCCCCCGTGTGCAGGTCCCCGTGTATGCAGGTCCCCCGTGTGCAGGTCCCCCGTGTGTGCAGTTCCCCCGTGTGCAGGTCCCCGTGTGCAGGTCCCCGTGTGTGCAGGTCCCCCGTGTGTGCAGGTCCCCCGTGTGTGCAGGTCCCCCGTGTGTGCAGGTCCCCCCGTGTGTGCAGGTCCCCGTGTGTGCAGGTCCCCCCGTGTGTGCAGGTCCCCGTGTGTGCAGGTCCCCCGTGTGTGCAGGTCCCCCGTGTGTGCAGGTCCCCCATGTGTGCAGGTCCCCCATGTGTGCAGGTCCCCCATGTGTGCAGGTCCCCGTGTGCAGGTCCCCGTGTTCAGTTCCCCCGTGTGCAGGTTCCCCCGTGTGCAGGTTCCCCCGTGTGCAGGTTCCCCCGTGTGTGCAGGTCCCCGTGTGTGCAGGTCCCCGTGTTCAGGTCCCCCGTGTGTGCAGGTCCCCCGTGTGTGCAGGTCCCCGTGTGTGCAGGTCCCCCGTGTGCAGGTCCCCCCGTGTGTGCAGGTCCCCCCGTGTGTGCAGGTCCCCCCGTGTGTGCAGGTCCCCATGTGTGCAGGTCCCCCGTGTGCAGGTCCCCCCGTGTGTGCAGGTCCCCCCGTGTGTGCAGGTCCTCCGTGTGTAGGTCCCCCGTGTGCAGGTCCCCCCGTGTGTGCAGGTCCCCGTGTGTGCAGGTCCTCCGTGTGTAGGTCCCCCGTGTGTGCAGGTCCCCCTGTGTGTGCAGGTCCCCCGTGTGCAGGTCCCCCGTGTGCAGGTCCCCCGTGTGTGCAGGTCCCCCGTGTGTGCAGGTCCCCAAGTGTGCAGGTCCCCGGGGGCCCACCTCCTGGCTGTTCTCCTCCAGGCACTGGTCGTACTCGCTCAGCGAGGCCAGGTAGATGAGCGCCATCACGTTCTCGAAGCAGTGAATCCACTTCTTACGCTCCGACTTCTGGCCACCGACATCCACGATCCTGCAGGGACCCAGCACCTCCGTCAGAGCTCGGCCCAGCTAGGGACGTCCCAGCCCCACGCACCAGCGCAGCCCAGTCAGGATTCACGCCAGTGTGTACGCGCCCCTGGGGAGCCACACGCAATCCCTGGGCAAGGAGCCGCCTCCACCAGCTTTAGAGGAGGGAAGGAGGCTCGGGATGGGACAGGCTGTCCCCAGTGTCCATGGCCAGGGGCTACTGCTTTTGCCCACGTCAGCGAGAGCCCTGGATCCACCTGGTTCTGGCTGGGTGACATGGGGGAGGTGGTCACGTGACCCCAGGACCATAGAATGGGTTCACAGACTGAGTTCTGGCTGGCCGTGGGGTGTCCAGTGAGGGTTCCCTGGAACAGAGGACATCCCCAGACAAACTGTCCTGTCCCTCCCCTGCCCTGCACACCACAACAAAGCCCTCCCCTCCCCTCTTCCTGTTCCCTCTGCTCTGAAAGTGGGTCACTGATAGCAATCTGCATGTCATTTCCCGGGGGATGCAACCGTCACTCAGGAAATGCCAGAGCGCAGGCCTCGCAGAGCCCAGCCAGAAGCCTGAGAGAGAGCAGGGACCTGCCCCCTGGACCAGAGGGGACATCAAGGCTGGACACCCAGCAGGTGGACCGCAGTGGGCACACCTGACACACCTCAGAGTCCCTCATGCACCATCCCAGAGCAGGATTAAGGGACAGTGCTTGGGCATGGGGCTCTGTAGACCAACAGGGGTCGGCGACTTGCCCGGGCATGACTACAGGTGTCACCTCCCCTCCTGGGTCCCTTCCCACTGGGCCTTCACTCTGTTCATTAGCTCTCTCAACGGCCTGAGAGCATCCCACGTCTCCTTGACTGACCCGTCCTCCGTACACACAGCGCCAACCCCAATGCTGAATATCTACCCACCCACCATCCACCACCCACCCACCATCCACTATCCATCCACTATCTATCCACCATCCACCCACCATCCACCACCCACTCACCATCCACCATCCATCCACAATCCACCATCCATCCACCATCCACCTATCATCCATCATCCACCATCCATCCACCATCCACCATCCATCCACCATCCACCTATCATCCATCATCCACCATCCATCCACCATCCACTATCTATCCACCATCCACCCACCATCCACCACCCACTCACCATCCACCATCCATCCACCATCTACCCACCATCCACCATCCATCCACAATCCACCACCCACTCACCATCCACCATCCATCCATCATCTACCCACCATCCACCCACCATCCACCACCCACCCACCATCCACCATCCATCCACTATCTATCCACCATCCACCATCCATCCACAATCCACCATCCATCCACCATCCACCATCCACTATTCATCTACCATCCACCCACCATCCATCCACCATCTACCATCTCTCCACCATCCATCCACCATCCACCTATCATCCATCATCCACCATCCATCCACCATCCACCATCCATCCACCATCCACCATCCACCCACTATCCACCCACCATCCATCCACCATCCACTATCCATCCACCATCCACTATCACCCACCATCCAGCAACCATCCATCCACCCTCCACCCACCCCAAATCCATCATTTACCAACCATCCACCCACCACTCACCATCCACCATTCATCCATCATCCACCATCCACCCATCATTCACCATCCACCCACCATCCACTCACCATCCACCATCCATCCACCATCTACCCACAATCCACCATCCATCCACTCACCATCCACCATCCATCCACCCACCATCCACTATCCATCCACTATCCACCAACCATCCATCCACCATCCACTATCCATCCATCCACTATCCACCCACCATCCATCCACCCACCACTCACCATCCACCATTCATCCATCATCCACCATCCACCCATCATCCACCATCCACCCACCATCCACTCACCATCCACCATCCATCCACCATCTACCCACAATCCACCATCCATCCACTCACCATCCACCATCCATCCACCCACCATCCACTATCCATCCACCCACCATCCATCCACCATCTACTCACCATCCACCATCCATCCATCCACCATCCACCCACCATCCATCCACCATCCACCATCCATCCACCATCCACCCACCATCCACTATCCACCCACCATCTATCCACCATCCACTACCCATCTACCATCATTCCACCCTCCACCAACCATCCTCCATCCACCCACCATCCATCCACCATCCACCCACCATCCACCATCCACCCACCATCCACCATCCATCCACCATCCACCCACCCACCATCCACCATCCATCCACCATCCACCCACCCACCATCCTCCATCCACCCACCATCCATCCACCATCCACCCACCATCCACCATCCACCCACCATCCACCATCCATCCACCATCCACCCACCCACCATCCACCATCCATCCACCATCCACCCACCCACCATCCACTATCCACCCACCATCCATCCACCATCCACCATCCATCCACCATCCACGCACCCACCATCCACTACCCACCCACCATCCACCATCCACCATCCACCCACCATCCATCCACCATCCATCCACCATCCACCATCCACCCACCATCCATCCACCATCCATCCACTATCCACCCACCATCTATCTACCATCCACTACCCATCCACCATCTACCCATCCACCATCCACCCACCACCCACCAACCCACCATCCACCCACCGTCCACCTGCTTGCCCCTTTCCAACCTTTCACCCACATTGCCACCTTCTGCTCTTGACCCTGGGCTGATCAAAACAGCAGAAGACTGGAGCTCCTCTCCTTGACCCTTTCATTGGCCACCGTTGCTGGACGACCCCAGCAATGACGTCCTGCCCTGGCCCCTCACTCTCTTTTCAGCTCAGGCCTTCATCCAGCCACTTCCAGATGTCCCCAGGTCCCTGAAACTCAACCCCTGTGGCTTCTTGGTCTTACCTCGTCACCCCCATCCTGTGGGCTCCACTGTGACCGTGACAGGAGCTCCCAGGCAGTGGTCTTACTTCCTGTTCCAGTTCCCACACTTGCCTAGTCTGCCTGTCCTGCATCTGCAACAAGTCTTGGACCTCCTGTCATTCCCTGTGCCAGCCACTGTCCCGGCCTCACCAACCCTTCCGGCCTCTTTCTGAGTCTCCTGCCTCCAGCCTTACCCTGACCCTCTAGTCTTCTCCTGATATTGACCAGAGATAACCCCTGAGCTCCCCAAGCCTTGAGGTCATCCCTCTGGCCTAGCCCTGACCACACGGTCTCTGTTTTCTTTTCCCTGGCAGCCCCTTGAGGGTGGGGACTAGTAAACTCCTATCCATCCTTCAATACCCCAACACCAATGTCCCTCCTCCGGGAAACCTCTCCTGGGGCCCTGAGGCCTCGCCCAGGCCCCTCCAGTTCCCAGTCCTGACCACACAGGGGCTGGAGGAGTCATCCCCAGGCCAGCTGGGGGTCCCTGCAAGTTGGGCACTGACCGCAGTTTGGTCTTCTGCACGGAGAAGCAGTACTCGTTGATGCCAGTGGTGGGCATGCGGCTCCGCAGTACGTCCTGCGCCGTGGGGATGTAGCTGTCCTCGGTGATGCGCTCCAGGTGGGACAGGTAGCTGTGGGACAAGAGCCCGCGGCCCGTGTTGCAGCCTGTCCCTTGGCTGTTCAGCCCCAGGACACAGCCCCAGGAGGCGCGTGAACGCGAGGACAGGCTCCCCAGCCCCGTCACCCTGGGCGTGCTGTGTCACCTCAGGAGCAGGACCGCCCCAGGGAGAATGTCGCCCTCTTGGGGGGCCATCCACGCTGGCCTGCACTGCCCAGCTCTGGGGGGGACCGGCCCCTGGCCTGGGTCCACGGGGCCTGCTCCTCTGACTCTCCCTGCCCCCAGCCCCCCACGCCCATGGCCTGCAACCCCAGACTCACTACACTGCCGAGTCCAGCAGGTGGAACTCACGCCGGCGCTCATAGCAGGCCTGGACGCCAGCGTCCTGCCACAAGTACTGCACGGCCACCGCACAGCGCTGCTCGAACGTGGTCACCTTGTAGGGATCCTGGCTCATGACCAGGCTGGCGTGGTGCTGGAGAGAGACACGGGGGGGTCTTAGAAGTTCTAAGCTCAAGTTTGGCCCCGTGGCACACACCTGTCATCCCAGTGGCTCAGGAGGCTGAGGCAGGAGGATCAGGAGTTCAAAGCCAGCCTCAGCCTCAGCAACTCAGCCAGGCCCTGTCCCTAAATAAAATATAAAAACGGGCTGGGGTGTGGCTCAGTGGTGAGTGCCCCTGGGTTCAGTCCCTGACACCAAAAAAAAAAAAAAAAAAAAAGACCTAGATAAACGGAGGATGTACCATGTTCATGGATTGGGAGGCCTGGTATTTACAGGTTGTTGGCTCTCCATCGATTGATCTGTGGATTCATGCAGTCCTGATCAGAGTCCCAGAAGGGTAGTGGTGTGTGTGTGTGACAGAGAGAAGAGATACATGGTTTCTAACACACACGTGGAGGAGGACGGTCTCGGAGCAGCCCTGGGAAGGGCCTCCGTGGGGGACAGGCCTGTGCACTGAAGGGCAGGTCAGCAGAGCCAGAGAACAGACCCGGGACTCCGAGCACACGTGACCCTGACTCATCGCGGCACCGGGGCTGACATCAGTCAAGGAAGGACGGTGTCCTCGACATGGTGACAGCCGGACGCCCACAGGACAGAAGGGACAGGGAAACTGCCGCCTGCCTCACGCGCTGCGCAACTGACCCCCTGAGGAAAGTCGAGCCAGAAGCAGACAGCGAAGCCGGACCTAGCGATGGGCAGAAACGGGGTCTCCCCGCCGGACCGGGGTGGACACAGACGCACACCAACAGGACTGGTCAGAAGAGATGGAGACACGGGACTCACTGGGAGGAAGGCTCTGTCCTGCAGACACCTTGACAACAGAGGGAGGGCGGACGCTCTGGGGTCCAGGACACGCAGGATGGGTCACAGGTCAGGGAGGAAAGGGGCTTTGAAGAGGGCACGAAGCAGAACACGGGCAGAAGGCCCAGTGGCTCAGGAGAGGAGGGGGCCAGCCACGCGGGAGGCCGAGGCCAGCCCGGCAGCACACCAAGACCTGTGTCCCCAGCATCCAAAGCCACAGGGCAGGTGCCCGCTTCTCGTGCCACAAGGAGACGCAAGCCAGCAGTGAGCTCTGGCCACGCCAGGACCCCTGCACCCCGAGGCCCAGGAGCTGGAGCGGGGTCCCCGCCTGGGCTCGGGGCGGGTGCTGGAAATGTGGAAGTGGGGTCCCAGGTCACTGGGGACTGCCCAGCCCCTTCACCTTCCTCTTGTTCAGTCTCCAGCCCCGAGATGGGTGCCCCTGCCCACAGCAGCCCCGAGCCACGGGCCACACACCATGAAGGGGGGCCCCAGGTGAGCCAGAGTCACCCCCCCCTCATCACTCTCCCAGGGAATAAAGGGCTGGGGGACCAGCCTGCCCAGGGGACCGGCTTCCGGAGCCACCCACCCAACAGAGCGACAGACTTCCCATATCTCCTGAGATAACCCAGACGTCCAGCAAATGGGATGGCCAAAAAGCCACGCCTCTCACAGTGGACACGAGCCCAGCAGGCGAGGCCAAGTGAGCCGCCAGAGCTGAGCCCACCGTCTGGTCCCCACTGAGAAGTTCAGACACAGGCCACCCGGGGAGACGGACGGGGCCTGTCCTCCCAGGTGGTGACTGGGGAAGGGGCCTCTGGGGACAGGCCTGCTGCCCGCCCTGCTTCCCCCGGGCGGTGGCCCACGTGCTTCTGCCTGGTGAGTCCTGTCCTGGTTTTTTAAATCGTGGACATTTTTGTGCTTTGATGGGGCTTTTGTCTGATTCTGAGACAGGGCCTTGCTGGGTTGCTGAGGCTGGCCCAGAGCCTGCGATCCTCCGGCCTGGGCCTCCTACTCACTGGGGGACAGGTGTGGCTCCATGCCTGGTTTCGGGAATCCTAAGTCCCCAAGGTCCCGGCCCCCCAGGGCACCACTACTCGGACAGGACTGGATTCAAAGCTCAGAGCTTTTCAGATTTCAGACTCGTTTCGTGACAAACGGGGACACCAGCTCAGCCCAGGCCTCTCAGGGTCTGGTGGGCTCCCCACCTGGTCTGGGGGTGCGCCCTGCCTCGGGGGCTCACCTCGCTCTCGGGCCTGCTGAAGGGGATCTGCAGCCTGCCCATGGCCTCGATCAGGGCCTGCATGGACACAAAGATGTTCTGGTAGACCAGCGGCCGGAAGCCCTTGCGCTCCTCCTCCGAGTAGCCGTTGCCGTGGATGATGCGCATCTGCTTGATGAAGGTGCTCTTGCCACTCTCGCCAGGACCTGGGGACACCCACAGAACCAGCACTCAGCCCCTGCCACAGGGCACCGGGCAGCCAGCCGGACGCTGGACCACACCCTCGCTGTGTGCCCTGGGCTGGTGACGCTGAGCCTCCGCCTCCCCACGGGGAAGTGGCGTGGGGGCTGCAGGAATCCACTGTCCAGTCTCCCCACAGGGTCAGCACCCTGCGGCCCGCAGGTCCAGCCAACTGCCTACTGCACGTGGCTGGCCAGTTTACGCACTCAGTGTGGCTTTCTCGAATTCCGATTCTTGTTGGGGTTGTAGTTCCTGCATTTTAAAAAGACTGAGTCGAAACAGTAGTTCACGTCGCGTGAAAATCACGTGAACATCGCATCTCCGCATTCATGACGGAGTTTTAAAAAACGTTTGTTTTTCAGTTGTAGTTGGACACAACACCCTTATCTTACTGATTCATCTCTGTGTGGTGCTGAGGCTGGAACCCAGGGCCGTGTGCTGGGCGAGGGCTGCACTCCTGAGCCCAGTCCAGCCTCACGAGGGATTTTTTCTCTCCCGGGTGGGAAGGGACGCAGCCACAGCCCAGCCAGGAGCAGAGTTTGCCTGGCATGTAGCCGCAGGGGCCAGGGGCCTGGTGGGGCAGACACTGCCTGGCCCACGGGGAGGACTAGAGTCACCACTGGCCCTGGCTCGTGACGAGCCACAGAAGTGCTTGGCATCATGACTGTTGGCTAGGATCATTCAGGGAGAGAGACTTCCAGGAGGAAATAAACCAGGACCCACAGGCACAGTGATGTGGGGACTGCGAGGGGTTCAGGAAGACCTCCCAGCAGAGGTGACTTGCAGGTCGGGGTCTGAGGCCAGGGAAGTCCCTCTTGTGCCCAGACCAGGAAGAAGAGCCTGCTGGGCAGAGGCAGAGCCATGCAAAGGCCCTGGGGTTGGAGGGGGCTGGCAGGTTGGAGGCACAGCAGGGAGCGGTGTGGCTGCAGCAGGGGAGGGGGGGAGGACGGGCAGGCTGGACAGGGTCCGGGGCTGTGGGAGGACCTGGGCTTGGACCCTGAGGGAGGTGGGAGCCATGGAGGGCTGTGGGCAGAGGAGGGAGAGGCCTGGTTCGGGTGCTCAAAGGCACCCTCTGCAGGGAGGACAGATCCCGGGGGTGGGGCGGGCCTGGAGCCAGACACCAGGTGGAGGTGACCGTGCTAGTCCAGGTGGGCAGTGATGGGCTCCAAGCTGCCCCCGGGCAGCTGGGGAGAGGGGGACGTGCTGGGTGGCCATGCCTGCAGACAGGAGCAGGGCACAGGCCTTGCAAAGCTCCCGGCACAACTTGAAGGCGGCTGGGAGGAAGGCTCGGGCCCTCCCTGCCCGCCAGGCTGCGCCTGCACAGCTGGCCCTGGCCTGTGACCACTCTACTGGGCCACCAATGCCCAGGCTGCGGCCCGGCCCCGTGTCCAAGGCTGACGCCAAGGCGGCCCTCTGCTTGTCCTTCTCTGCAAAGCCTCTGAGCCTGGAGGGAGGCAGGGCAGGAGCTGGTCGCCGGGCCCTGGGGGACGCTGGCTGGGGCCTTCCTGGGGACGGGGAGTGGGGACCAAGTCCTGTGCCTGGCCCGGGAGGGAGGCAGTTAACTCGGGAGGAACTGGGACAAGCCGTGAAAAGGGAAGGGTGGCCGGGCCGGGCCAGAAAGGGGAACCAGGAGCCGGCGGACCACCACCCGCTGCCCGCCAGGCGCCCGGCAGCTCCCTCCGCATCTGTGCGGGCGGGCGGCGGCCACCTGGCCTCTGAGCCTCCCTGGTGTCCAAGGAAACGTCTCTCCCGCCGTGGAGGACGTACCTGGGGAGTCGGGGCGGCTGGCAGAGTGGGCATGGGCGCAGGCTGGCCGAGGGCGGCCCTGCCCATCACCGACCCCAGCCATTGTGCTGGGTCCTGGTTCTCAGAGGGACTCGGATCCCCAGAGGCCCCAGTGGGGACAGGAGTCAGCCGGCAGCTCAGCTGCGCGGCTCAGGGAAACCAAGCGTGTGCCAGTCAACTCTGCCAGGGCCACTCGGCCACCAGGCCGCTCGGCCAGAGGCCTTCCCGCTCGTGGGGCCAAGGGCAGACGCCATCGTGCAGTCCACACGCAGTGAGGGTGGTGAGTGTGTCCGTGTGCGCTCACACGCAGCTCCCCGTGGCTGGCCGCCTGTCCCCGAACAGAGCCCCCCAGGTCAGAAATCAGGGATGCCATCGGGGTGGAGCTGACGTCCCATCGCCTGGTGACAACAGAGCTGGGTGCCTTCCTGCTGTCACAGCCATGCTGGTAATGCCAGGCGGGAGGAAGCAGGGCATGTGGCTTGCGGTCACTGTGGCACGTGGCACTTGAAGTGGTGACTGGTGGCCATGTGGCCGGCTCACGCCCTGAATCTAGGAGACTTTTCTGGTCCTGGGGACTGATGCAGGCTGCTCTGCTGCCAACCCATGTCCCGAGCCCGAGCTCAGTTTGAGGCAGGGTCTCAGCAAGTTGCTTAGGGTCTTGCTAAGTTTCCCAGGCTGGCCTGGAACTTGAGATCCTCCTGCCTCAGCCTCCAGCACGGCCCCGCCCGCTGTCCGCACTACACTCGGGATCGTTATTTTAGAGCACGCTACTCATCCAGAGAAGGCTCATCGTAGACCACCGCGGGGTTCACGGGCAGTGACCTCCGCCTCTCACGCTGACAGCGTGTCTCGGTGGCCTCAAGAGGCCACGTAGAGCAACTGACCTATACCGTCTTGGTGTGTGCGAAGTGCACCCACCGAAGCCACCTAGCAATGCGCCTGGCGGGACGTCCCCTGGGGGCAGGAGGCAGGGGCAGGAGGATGCTCTGAGCCCAGAGTCCACGGCCCACGAGACCACGGAGGAAGGAAGGGGGAGGGAGGCTCCACCCGCCCCTCGTTACTGCGCGTGCGCGTGTGTGCACGTGTGTGTGAGCGTGTGTGCACGTGTGTGTGAGCGTGGCAGAGACAGCGAGTACAGGAAACGGGGCGCGACGTGGCCCTGCATAGGAGAACCCAGGGGCGACTCCCATGGCATGAAGTTATTTCTCAGTAAAAAGTCGGGAGAGAAGGGGGCCCGAGCACCAGGTGAGGCCCCGGAGCAGGGAAGGTTTGTGGGGAGACGTCGGGAGGCCTGCAGTCCAGCCAGTGGACACCGAGACGTGCCGCGTGACCCCGCCCCGCCCCTGGGGCCAGTGCAGGGGGGTCTGCCAGGTGCCACGGGGGGCTGGAGGGGGCTGACGGGACCCTGGGGGCCAGGCCTCCCTCACATCTAAAATCATGCCAACTCAGAGGTCCGGGCGGGGCGCGGGCCAGCAGGTCGGACCCTCCGCTCCGCACAGAGACACAGACAATAAGGGCTGCCCGTCTACGGCGACGAAAAAAGGTAAAAAAAGAAATCACCTTAAAAACAAGCAAAGGCTCCCAGGAAACAGTGCAGGTCCCCTCTGAAGCTCTGGGGACCTCCCAGCGTGGGCCTTGGGGCCACTGCGGCTCAGGCCAGGGCTCCCTGCAGCTAGGGGGAGACCCCTGAGGGCTCCTGCAGTGGACGGAGGCCCGACCGTGCGGGAGACGCCGGCACCCCCAGGAGGGTCCGAGACCTGCGGCCCTCGGCTTGGGAGCCGCAGTGACCCCGCGGGGCTGGCAGAGGTGGCCGTGGGCTCCTGGCCCGAGGCTGGTGCTCAGGTGGGCACCGTCCTGCCCCAGCCTCACCAGGAGAGGCTGCTGCTTGACCTCTTCTCATGGGGAAACTGAGTCTCAGCTGGGCAGGGCACGGCCTTAGGTCTGATGGCCGCCCAGCTCCCCAGGTCAGTGCAGAGCTGGGCCCCTCGGGCAGGCAGGCGCCCTGCGTGAGCTGCGCCCCAGCCCCAGGACACAAGGTTCTAACTGAACCCGCTTCTGTTGAGCCTGGCCCTGTCCCAACTGTCATGGTCCTCATCCTCACTGCAGCTGGTGTGAGTCCCCAGCTGAGACCCCGTGGGTCCCCCTCATTCCTCAGAGACTCCCTCTGTTTTCCACTTGCAAGGAGACACAGGGATCAGAGAGCTCAGGTGACGTGCCTAGGACCACACAGCGAGGAAACAGGGAGGAAACCCGGTCCCTGGGCCAGCATGTCACCGTGTGGTGACATGACGTTTCCATGCACACTGGGCCGCTAGGCAGTCCCGTGGGAGCCGCGTCGAGGCCTGCAGCAGGGGACGGGCTTCCACCTTTCTCCTCCACCTGGGTCCCCAGAGGCACACGCTAGCGGCCGTGCCGCTGGAGCAGGCCCTGCTGGGGAGGTGCCGTGGACGTCAACCTCCCGTGTTTCATCAAAGGCAAAAATCACGATGATGACCATGATAATTGTTGGCGGCTCACAACGTGGGCTCTGGGACTCGCGGATGGACTGTAGCCCAGAGTCTGAAAAACACCAGGGGACCCTGTCTTTGCCGCCTGTCACCGTCCTGACGCCCAGGACGTGGGTTGTCCGCTCCTGGGCAGAGGTGGGGTCTGCCCTAGGACACCTGAGGGGCCAGGCTGCGAGAGCAGCTGCCACGGCGGGTGCCGAGCCCCGGAGTCACGGGGCACTCGCTGGCCTGGGGAGCCGGGGAGCCAGGCCTGCGGAAAGCGGGCAGGAGGCTGGCCACGCGGCCTGGCTCCGGCCCAGACTTGCTGCTGGGCCTCAGTGTCCCTATCTGTCACTGGGGTTTGTGGCTCTCCTCCTCCTGAGGGACAGCAGAGCAGTGAGGAGTGCAGACTGCCACCAGCTGGGTCCACCTCCCTGGCCTCCGCCTCCCGGCCCTGCGGACAGCCGGCTCCTCCTCTCCCCACGGTTGGGGACAGTCTCACCTCCACCCAGCACTTCGCCAACTTCCTCAAAAGGATCAGTCATCTCCAGGAGAAAGCAGTCACTTTTAGATTCGATTCCTGTTTTCAGGGGGGTGTGGAGGCAGCCCCCAGGCTGGGAGGTGGGGACAACCATCAGCGGGGGCCGGCAGAGGGGCTTCCTGGTGTGTGGCTGGCTGAGCGCCCTGCGCTGGAGCCACCACGGGCCTTTCCCAGCTCCAGGAAGACGTCACACAACCCCTGGGAAGATCCTCCGAGTCAGGAGCCATCCCTATTCATCCTGCCCTGCAGGGCTCACCCTCCACAGGGGTGGACAGCTGTGGTCTGCGCACGTGTCCACCGTGTAACTGGAGAGATGAGCCGTGAGGCCCCCACAAGTGAGGACGAGTCTGGAAGAGGGTCAGAGGAGAGGCCACAGGACGGCGGCCCTCCTGGCAGGGGTGGGAGACCTCTCCCAGGGAGCTCGGGCTGAGGCCTGCGGGGAGTGGGCGCTGGGGGAAGGGGGCCCAGCGCGCAGTGGCCCTGCGGCGGGAAGGAGGAGCCCCGGACGCTGCAGACAGCTCTCTGAAACCCAGGAGCCCCTGCCTGCAGGTCCAGGGGCGGACACTGTCCAGCACCAAGGGTGCAGGGGGCATCACTATGGATCCTACCGGCAGCAGGAGCGCCGGGGTGTGACGGAGGGCGCGTGGCCACACACGGAGGACGCAGGGGAATGGACAGTCTTTGAAAGACTCGAAGGGCCAGAGCTCCCTCAAGGATAAGTTGATGCCCAGAAGGCCCCAAGGAATAATGAATAATGACACGGACGTGCCTCTGGGGTGAGCGTCAGAGCTCCAGTTGATGACGTCACACAGAGATGGCATCTATTACAGTCCCTGAGTCACAGAGACAGAGGTATCGCCTGAAGAAAAAACTTTTTTGCAGAGCTGGGGATGGAACCCAGGACCGCTCTGCTCCTGGGCCACATCCCCAGCACGTCTTATTTTATCCTGAGGCAGGCCTCAAACTTGGGACCCTCCTGCCCCACCGCCCAGGCACTTGGGGTCACAGGTGTACCACCGTGCCCAGCGATGATCAGAGCCTTGATCAGAGACCTCGCAGGCTCAGGCGGTTTCTCTCTTCATGCCACCAAACATCAAGGAGAAAAGGAAATGCTCAGCTCCCAGCGAGGAAGTCAGACACTGCCCCCAAAGAGTCACCGGAAAGTACCAGAGTGCACCTGGGCGGGGGGTGCCGGAGTCTGGATTCCGGGCCACACCAGAAGGGAACAGGGAAAACTGCGGTAGTGCATCGGGGGATGGAGGCCAGAGTCGGAAGGACTCCCCATGAAGGTGCCACCGCAGCCCTGCCCACTCTGTTCCTCTCTCCCCTCCCGGGGCGGCCTCTTCCCACTGGGCGAGAGAACGTGGCCCCCACAGTGGGTGACCAGCCTTTTGGCCCAGGACAGCCACACTGAGTTCAGAAGTCCTGACCTGCAGTCCCAGCCCAGGACTCGGGGATCCAGGAGACCCTCCAAACCTGGGGTCCTCTGAGCAGGGGACAGTCCAGGGAGCAGAGACAAGGGCCCTGAGGCTTCAGAGTTCAGACTCTTGGAGCCTGAAACCTGGCCACCATCAACTCCAACTGCCCGCGCTCGTACTTCCTCCCGTTTGGTTTTGTACCAAGCCTTCTTGCCGGAAGTTTCTGTCGCGGGGTTTACCCCACGAAAGGGAGCTCCTTGCTGCCCGACAGAGGGCCAGGCAGACTTGCTTCCCTCCTGCCACCCGACTCACTAAACCAGTCTCCAGTGGATGAATGAACTGCCGGCCACCTAGTCCTGCGGTCCTGGCCCAGGACACCCCTGGACAAGCCCTCCTCCCAGGGCAGCGGCGCCAAGCAGCCAGGGGAGCCTGGCCTCCGAGGTGGAGGAGGAGGCCGGCGGCCCCTCCCTACGGCCGGCCGGGCGGGTTGTGCACCTGGGCTCATCCTCATTCCCGTGCCATGACACAGGCGGGCAGGGCGTGGTGGGTCTGCCCTCGCCGGTGCCCGGCGCCTGGCCCAGCCTGGGCGCGGGGCTGCCGCCCGACCGCTCGGAAGCTCGGCTTTTCCGCGTGGTGCCCGGGCTGTGGCACGGTCTGGCGGCCTCCGCCCCGGCCTCGCCGGCCTCCCCGCGCCGGCCTCGCCCGGGGCGCTCACCCAGCAGCAGCAGCTTCAGCTCCCCGCGGTCCTGCCTCTTCTGCTCCAGGAGGATCTTGTTGATCTCCTGGTCGATCCGCGCGGCCGTCTTCTCCTCCTCCGTCAGGCACCAGGGGCAGCAGCTCCAGGCCAGCGACCGGGCCATGCTGCGGGGCCTCAGCGGGCACCAGGCGCATCGCCGCGGCCGCCGCGCAGGGCACCCCAGCGGCGCTCGGGACGGCGGGCTGCTCGTCGCCGGGCCCGACGGACGTCCCTGCGGCCCGCGGGGAGCCGCGCACGAGGCCAGTGCCGGCAGCGGCGGGCGGGGCCGGGAGGCGGAGGCGCGGCCCCCGCCCCCTCGACCTGCCCGGGCGGCGCGACAGGTTGGCGGCCGCGCGGGCGCAGGGGCGCGGGCCCCGCCGCCGGAACCCGGGAACCGCAGCCCACCGCGGCGGGCGGGCTCCTCCGGCTGCCCAGGGCCCCCGCCCAGTGGCCCCTCTGCCCTCTGCTCTGCTCCTGGGGACCTCCCCAGGCAGACCCGGCGCCACCAGCGGCCACGTCCCACAGCTGAGGAACCCGAGGCACCGGGCCGGGGACACCCAGCCTGGACTGCGGACCCCAGGGAGCGCACCCCCAGCCCGGGGCAGACCGTGGGGGCCGCCCCGGACACGTTTACCAGCCCGCGGTGCCGGAGGCATGGCCCTGGGCACCCAGGGCACCAGGAGCCTGGCCAGCCTGTGGCCACCCCTGGAACTCCAGCGACTCCAGGGGCTGAGACGCTCAAGTTGGAGGCCACCTCAGCAACTTTGTGACACCACGTCTCCAGATAAAACAAAATCAAAAGGTCTGGGGATGTGGCCCAGTGGTGGAGCACCCCCAGGTCCAATCCCAGTGCCCAAATAAGAACGGAATCAATTCCATAAAGATATGGGAGCCTGAGGAATGGCGGCCCATTCTGGGAGGTGCCGGCTGGGGCTGTGGGTTTAAAGAGGTGTGGAGAAACAGAGGTGCAGGGGTGACCCCCGGATCTGGAGGGGCCAGGCCTGGGGCATGCGGGGACTGGGGATTGAATCTGGGGATCACAGGCTTCTTCCCACCAAGAATTCCAGGCCTCCCTGGCCCCACCCCCACCCCACCCCCATCTCCCGCTCTAGAAGTAGGATGGGGGTGGGGTTCTGGGGCAGGTGGACTGGGCCTGCTTTCTAGAGCCACCCCAGGAGGGGGTTCTCCAATCCACAGACACCCCCCCCCCGTGTGTGCAAAACCCCCTTTGAGGAGCCCTAGGAAGTTTTGGTTCAAGCATCCCCCCAGCTTCATGTAAGTGGGGGCCCTGGACCCTTCACAGATGGGACAGTAGCAAGGCCCAGAGAGGGTGAGTGTCATGCCCAGGGCCCAGGGCCAGGGGACACTGTCAGCAACAGTCCCTCCCTCCCACCCTGGGCTAGCAGAGGCTGTGAGGGGCCGCACGCCCAGGGAGGCCCAGCACAGAGGGACGACATGCGGTTTCCTTGCTGTTGATTCATAATGAATGGCAGATGGGAAGTGTGATGGGGCCCTGCCGGGTCACCGGGGCTAGCAGGCACTGCCCTGCCCACCCCGCCCAGCCGGATGGCTGTGAGGATCATGCACCCCAAGGCTGGAGGCCCCGGGTGACTTGGCCACTCTGGGGCAGGTGAAGAAGGCAGAGAGCTGAGTGGGCCCCAGTGGCCAGGCCCGGCCAGCAGAGCCGGAGCCCCGGCCTGGGCTGAGCCGCAGCTGGGACACAGAGGCCCCCCTGCTGGCCGCAGTGTGGACAGGACTTGAGACCCTGTGCCTCTGTGGCTCCCACTGTCCTCGGGGCAGATGGCCAGTTCCTGCCTCTGCCTGCTGCGGCCGGGACGCCTCTGTTCAACTTTCCAGGTTTAAAATAGCCCTCCTCCCAGCTGCCCAGCGGCAGAGCTGCTTCCTGTGCACAGGCTGGTGGGCCGGGCCTGTCATGTGCTGGGCTCATCTGGAAATGCAGGGAGCAATGTGGGCACAGACGTGGTTTCTAAATGGGAACAAGGGGCGGGGGTGGAGCTCGGTGGGGAGTGGGCACTTGACCCCAGGGAGGCCCTGGGTTTGACCCCAGAAATAAAATGAAATGAATGAAATAAAACAGAGAGTGTCAACAGGAGCAGGTGACCTTAGCCCTGGCCCCAGGCCTCGGGGCCACCGTGGGGCCCACGCCCGCTTCCCCGCAGCCCCCAGTGCCCCAGGTAGGTGCCCCCCCCCCCAGCAGCCACCATTTTCTGACTTCCAGGGCCTGCGTCCTGTCCTCTGGGTACTTTCTGATGATAAGATTCACTAGGGTTTTGTGGTGGTTCCGGTGCTGGGGACGGAGCCCAGGGCCTTGCACGCCCCTGCCGCTGAGCCAGCTGCCTTCTGAGCATGTCACCCACCGAGTGACAGCGTGGCTCAAGAGCCTGGCCTCGTCCTCTGCTGGGACCTCCCCATCGAGGACACCAGAAGCAGTTCCTTCTGTCCCCTCTGAGCTGCAGGCAGAGCCCAGCGCCTGGCCCAAGGGAGGCAAGCACTGAGCCCACTGAGCCGCACCCCGCAGGGTCACACTGTCAGAGGGCTGGCGGGCCAGGGCTGACTTCCCTCCCTCCGTGAGGACCGCCACCCTCTACCAGCTCCCTCCGAGGGACTGCTCATTGCTTCCAGCCTGTGGCCATCAGGAGCATGGGTGCCAAGATGGTGGGTGCACTTGGAGATGGACGTGGGTCTCCCTTCCCCAGGAGGCGCTCCTGGGGGTGGGGCCGCTGGGCCCGTGTTGGTGCCTAACTTGGCGGAGGCCAGCTTTGCAAGGCGCCAGCTCTCATCTCAGGCTTTCGGTGTTTTATTTTTTGCCAAATCCAGGTTTCCAACAATGTTCTCTCATGCCTGTGGGTCCCCCTCCCCGCCGTGGAGCCTCTGGGCCCTGGCCGCACCTCTTCACCAGCCGCAGCCTCCTTCCAGGCTGGGCTCCACAGTCTGATGTGATCACTGAGGTTCGACAGGCGCGATGCGCCCACCTGACGGGCCGCGAGGTGCCCAGAGGCTGGGCAGACGTGACCCCACACCCTGGGTGTGTCTGTGGGGCATGCACTGAGCGAAGGAGAGGGGTTCCTCCGCCTTCAGACAGACTGCAACGTGGGCTTTCTCGGGGCCCCCTGACTTCCCATGGGCCCCCGACTGAGCTTCTCCTGGGTCTCAGCCCTCCTGACTGCGTGGATCGGCCCATTGGCGGGCTCCCGGGTCTCCACCATGGCTCACTGCAGTGCTCGGGACTCAGCCTCCGCAACTGTGTGACCCGTGTCTATCATCAGTCTGTGTCCGTCATTCATGGTCTGTCACCGACACCCGGCGGTCACCCACCAATCTACCCTGTCGGCTCTCTTTCTCTGGAGAGCACTCACACTCTTCTCTTAAAATAGGGAAGTGCGTTGCTCCAACTTTGTTCTTGTTCACACGTGTGTGCGAGTGTGTGCTATTCTAGTTCCTTTAACTCTCCACAGACATTTCGGAATCTCCTGTCTACGTGTGCACAGAACCTATTGGGATCTTGCCTGGGACGGCATCAGATCTGTCCATGTTCTGAAGAGAATGGGTGTCAGGCTGTACCGCGTGCTCAGTCCATGAACGTGGACGCTGTTCCCTGGGGGTGCTCCTCTGGTTTCTCTCACATCAGACTCGTCCTTCTTTCACCGCGTTTATACAGAGGGAGTTTGCTTTGGGGATCTATTGAATTGTTTTCAATTTCGCATTTCCAGTTGTTCACTACTATTGTATAGAAATGTGATTGATTTTTACATATGGATCTTTTTTAAATATTCATTTTTTAGTTGTAGATGGACACAATACCTTTATTTTATTTTTTTATTTTTATGTGGTGCTGAGCATCCCACCCAGGTCTCACGCGGGCGAGGCGAGCGCTCACCGCCGAGCCCCAGCCCCAGCCTGCGTACAGGTGTTTTATCTGGCAACTTTGCTAAACTCACTATTAACCCAGAATCTTTTTTTTTTTCCTTTTTGTAGATTTCCATGGATTTTCTATGTAGATAGTCAAGTCACCTGTGAATAGTAACATTTTCTCTTCTTCTTTCTCATCTCGATGACATTTGCTTTCCTTTTTTGTTTTGTTTTGTTTTGTTTTGTTTTTTTTAAAGAGAGAGAGAGAGAATTTTTTAATATTTATTTTTTAGCTTTCGGCAGACACAACATCTTTGTATGTGGTGCTGAGGATGGAACCGGGCGGGACCGCACGCATGCCAGGCGAGCACGCTACCGCTTGAGCCACATCCCCAGCCCCCATTTGCTTTCCTTATGGGGCATGTTTAGGACTCCCAGCGTGGGGGTGACTAGGGATGGGGACTATGGGCATCTTTGCCCAGTTCTTGATCTTAAGGGGAAAATATCAATCTTTCACCATTAAGATGACGTTAGCTGTAGTTAGTGTGTGTGTGAGTGCGTGTGTGCATGTGCATGTGTGCATGTGTGCGTCTGAGTGTGTGCGTGTGTGTGCATGTGTGTGTGCGTGTGCATGTGCGCATCTTTGTGCGTGTGTGTGCATGTGTGTGCGTGCGTGTGTGCATGTGTGCATCTGTGTGCGTGTGCATGTGTGTGCATGTGTGTGGTGTGTGTGTGCGCGTGTGTGTGTGCATCTGTGTGCGTGTTCATGTGTGTGCATGTGTGTGGTGTGTGCATGTGTGCGCACGTGTATGTGTGTGTGCATGTGTGCATCTGAGTGTGTGCACGTTGTGTGCGTGTGAGTGCATGTGTGTGCATGTGTGTGCGTGCGTATGTGTGAGTGCGTGCGTGTGAGTGCGTGTGTGTGCATGTGCGTGTGTGCGTGTGTTGCATGCGTGCGTATGTGTATGTGTGCTTATGTGTGTGAGTGCGTGTGTGTGCGTATGTGTGCGTGCGTGTGTGCGTGTGTGCGTGCATGTGTGCGTGTGTGTGTGCGTGTTTACAATTCTCTGGATCAGGTGGAGGGAGTCGCATCTGTTCCTACTGGCTGAGGAGATGCTGTGTCAGGCGCGCTGTCCTCCTCGATCCTGGGACTGCGTTTCTTCGGTCGGAGCGTCCAGCTGTTTTCATTGATGTTTTCTCTGTTCGACTCCCTCCTCCCAGGACGAGCCCTGGTAGCTGCTGGACCTGGTCTGCTGGAGTCGTGTTCAGGGGATCTGCTCCGTGCTTCCTTGAACTGTCCTTACCTCATGATGGTGTCAGGATGATGCTGGCCTCAGAAAGGAGCTGGAAGTGTCCCCTGCTGTCTTCTGGGACAGACCCAGGTTTTGATGCTGTTCATCTCTTCAGCGTTTGGTAGCGTTCACCACGGAAAGCAGGTGGCCCGAGGATGTAGCTCGTTCCTATTCCTTGGAGGACCTTGTGTAGGACTCTTCTGGCTCTCCACTTCTTGAGTGGGTCTTCCCAGAAATCTGTCTCCTCTAAGATGGCAAACTTGTGTACATGCAGTTCTTGGTAGTTTTTTTGCTTTTGGTTGGTTTTGTACCAGGGGTTGAACCGAGGGGCGCTTAGCCACTGAGCCACACCCCCAGCCCTTTTTATTTTTTATTTAGAGACAGGGTCTCTCTAAGTTGCTGAGGCTGGCTTTGAACTCGAGATCATCCCGCCTCAGCCTCCCGAGCTACTGGGGTTGCAGGAGAGGCCACTGCACTGGGCAATGCACACATCATTAGACATGATCCTATTTACAGCCGACGGACTGCATATAGTGTAATACAGCTTTTATATGCACTGAGAAAACGATCACCACTTCCTTTCTGTGATGACCCCGTTATTGCCAGGGCTGGAACCCGACCTGTCCTATCTCTGAGGCCCGCCTGCAGAGATCCTTCTTCTTTTCTGATATAAGTACTTCAATGCTATGAACTTTCCTTGAAACCCTGCTTAGCTGTATCCTAGAAAAACTTTTGAGAAAGGGTCTTTATGTTGTCCCAACTGGCCCAAATCTGTGAGCCTCCTCCCTGAGCCTCCTGAGCAACTGGGATCTCAGGCGTGAGCCACCACGCCTGGCTGCATCCTGCACATTTTATTAGATTCTGTTTTCCCTTTCATTCGGTTCAAAGTATTTTCTATTTCTTGGGGCTCTTGAACCCATGGACAATTCAGGAGTGTGTTGCTTAGATGCCAGGGTTTGGAGGACTTTTCCAAGTAATGATCATCCAGTTATGGATTCACAGTTCCATTCTGTCATGGTCAGAGAAGGTGCTCAGAACAAGTCGAATAGCTCAGGTTTGTTAGGTCCTTAGGACCCTCCGTGTGGCCGTGGGGCCTGGACGCACTCCCTCCTGCTGCCATGGAGAGCTCGACGCTGGGGCTCTACAGTGTGGCTGGCGCTGCGCTCGGAGCTGGCCTCGCTGACCACTGCGGGAAGCGCTGCCGTCTCAGGTGTAATTGTGGATCCACTTTCCCTTTGGGCTCTTCCCACTTGTGTCCTGCGAGTGCAAGTCCGGCGGGGCTGGGCAGTGTTCTCTTTACCCCGGCTTTTCCTTTCTCCCTGCTCGCCGCGTGCCCCAGCCAGCCCTCCCTCGACCCCCTCCTCAGATTGACACCAGAACCCAGAGACCACGAAAGTGCCTGATTCTTGACCCTTGTTAATTCTGCTGCTGGGTGTGCCCAGAACTAGACGCAGCCCCCTGGCAGATGCATGTACACCTCCGCCCACAGCAACGCGGCTCACAGCACCCAACGGTGGACACAATCGGTGTCCACACAGGTGATGGGTATGGTGTGGCCCTGCGGGTGAGGGCGACGAGGGCTCCCTCCAAGCCTGCTTCCCCTTAGAACGAGGGTGACCGGAGGCCTTCCCTCCAGGGTGGGCACCAGACAGGCCAGGCGCTGCCTGGGGCGAGGCCTGCTGGACACACTGGCCTCTGCTGCTCCCTCCCCAGGTCCCATCCTGCAGACACTCCATCTCTGCTTCTGCTGCCTGGTCCCCAGCACCAGCAGCTCACCTCCCACCTGCGACCCCCCAGCCCGTCCTCCCTGCTCCAACCACCAGAGGGCGCTGTGAGCGCCTGAGTGGGGCCCTCCACCTCCTTGGGGTCAAAGCCAAGTCCTCCCTGCCCCCCGCCCCACCCCTCCCGCTGCGCCCTCCCTCTGCTCCAGCCACAGGGCTCCTGAGCCTCCAGCCTGCCAGGCTTGTCCTGCCCCCCCCCCCCCCGCCCCCGGCCTTCGCCCAGGCTGGGCCTCAGCCAGGAGCACCAGCCTCCGGTAAGTGAGGCTCCTTCCCTCCCTGAAGGGCCCATCCAGAACGGCCCTCGCCCGCGGGCCCCCTCCTGCCTGGTGGGGTGCTGAGTGCTGCCTCCTTCGCCCAGGGACACACTGGGCCCAACCAGGCCCAAGGACCAGACGCACAGGTCAGTGACGCTGGGGGAGGGAGAAAGAGAAGCTTCACCCGCTGCCAGGGGACAGGCATGGCGCAGCACTGCGGAAACAGCTGGCGGTCCCCACTCCGACCAGAGCTGCAGCAGGGGTGTTCCCAGAGCTGAGGGCAGCAGCACCAGCAGCAGAGAGGAGACAGCCCAGGGCTGACCCACAGGCGCACGGCTAGTGCAGCCCATCTACATGGTGAAATATTACTCAGCCATGAACAGGAAGAAAATTCTGACACCTGCTACAAGGTGGGGGGGACTTGCGGACAGTTATATGAGCCAGTCACAGGACACGCTGCAGGACCCACCCACAGAAGGTCCCCGGTGTCATCAGATTCAGACAGGAAGTGGCCTGGCGGGTCAGGGGCTGGGAGGGGATGGGAGCTGGGGTGGGGTGGGGACTGGACGTGGTGACAGTTGCTCAACACTGCAAATGTGCGAATGCTGGGGAACTGGGCGCTAGGGCAGGTCAAATGGTAAGCTGTGGCGTGTGTTTTACCAGTTACAACCTTCCCCCCAAAGGAAGTGACTAAATGGAGGCGGAGCAGAGGCCGCTGGATCAGCAGCCTCCGCAGTGGTGGGGAGGGGCCACCTGCCTCATGAGTGTCCTGGGAGTGGCTCTTGGGCCCAGTCCCCAGATAATGCAGGCCTTGGGACAGGCTGGAAGTCAGGGGCCCAGCATGTGACCCCCCAGGAGGTGGACAGCGCACCAGAGCCAGGCGGGAGGCAGGAGGACCTGGGGCTGAGGCCGGGCCTGGTTGCGCCTGCCTGCCCTTTGGCTGGCACAGAAGCAAGGCAGCAGGGCCACTGTGTGTAGGAACAGGATTTATTCCAATTAAAACAATTCGCTTCAAGAGAAAGATATGAAAAGTCGATTTCCATCAGGAACCTGTGGAGTAAGGGGTCAGGCCCCTGACCTGCTGCAGGGACCCCGGCCCCTTGCCCAGCCCGAGGTTGGCATGGAGCCCGGAGCGCCCGGCTCCTCACTCTGTCCCCAACTCTCCCAATACATGCACTTCGAATGACAAAAGGCTTAAAAACAGCATTTTACAGAATATTATTTTTAAACAGGTCGGGATCCACGTCGTCTGGGGTCAGGGCTCCGCGGTGCGCAGGTCCTGGGTGGTGGCCAGCAGCCGGCCACTGCCTCAGACTCCACAGCTGGGGCCTGGCAGAGGGCACCTGGGGGACAGTGCCCAGGCCAAGGCTCCCGTCGGGGCTGCTGACGACAGTTTATGGGGAGGACACCAGGGTCACCTCCCAGCCCAGCTGCCGGGGAGCACATCAGGCGTGGCCCATCCCCATGGCCCGAGGTTGCTGCCCGGTCCTGCCCGGGTGGCGCTGGCGCAGGAACTCCTGTCTTGGTTCTGCAGGCACAGGGGCCTGGCCGGGCAGCGGGCTTTGGCTGTGGTCCCAGGCGGCCCAGGAACACTTGGCACGCTGCCCCTCTGTGAGGGGTCAATACTTGGCTGGCAGAGGCGCCCAGGCCCCACGGGAGGGACCCTGCCCTCGGGCCACTGACAGAGCCCAAGTCCTCTTCCCTTCTGTGAGGCCAGGATGCCCCTCTGCAAGGACCCGGGCCCAGCCCCACCGCCAGGATCCACGGCACAAACCCTTCTAGGCACACGCAGCCCAGGGACGGACCGGCCAAGACAGGGACGCTCTGCCCTGGGATGCGGGGGGCCCCACGGGCCACAACCAGGGACAGCCCCACTTCCACAGCCCCCTCAGCCCTCCCCAGAACTGCGGCGGGCAGCGGGCACAGGCGGCTCACGGCTGGCTTACTCCTGTGCCCTCTCCAAGCACCAAAGCAGCAGCCTCCAAGGGCCCCAGCAGGGTGCCAGGGACAGCACTGCCGCCGACCCACTCCCAGGACGACACCGTGACAACAGAGATGGCCACTTCCACCCTGAGCACAGCCCCTGCTCCGCCTCGTCTCAGGGACCAGGCCCAGGACACGGGCTGGGGACTGGGGACTACCCTCCCGCGCCTGGCCACCACTGGCCCTTGAAGGCCTGGCCAGGTGCAGGGGCGGGCTGAGGGCTCCACAGGGACGGTCACGGCATGGCCACCAACAGTGACCCCCACCTTTCCTCTCTGCTTCTCGGGGACAGACCTGAGAAGATTCTGAAGAAGTCCCCACTCTGCCCTCACTTTCCAAACTGGTGACAACAAAAAATGGAGCAAAATGGAAGCCACACGACCCGGAGCAGGCTCCCTGTCCCTGATGCTCGGCCGTCCCCAGTGCTGACTCCCAGGCCAGGCCCCGGGCCCAGGCCCCCAGCACCACCCCGCTGCCCGCAGGACAGGCACCCGAGTCCCCAGCCCGGCAGACGGGGCCGACGGCACCAGGCACGTGCGGTCTCCTCCGACCTGGGAGCCCGTGAGCTGGTTTTTTTTCTTTTCCTCAAAAAACAAAAAAAGAACAGAAGGACCGTACAGACGGCTCTGTACGTGTACAGGTGAGGCACTTCCGGGGCGGGCGGCGGGTGCACCACCCCCACTTCTTGGAGTCCAGGAGCGAATGACAGCGCAGGCCGCGAGGACAATAACTTAGAGAAGTGGTAACGGGCCACGGCCCAGGACCCCACACCTCCCCGTGGGAGCCCAGGGCCGCGGGCAGCGAGGGCCCAGGGCGCCGGCTCTCGGCCACCTGCCTCCGATCTGTTTTTTGTTTATTCCTCTCTTTTCTTTTTTTAGAAAAAAACCGAGCCACAGATCAAGGCCAGAAGAAGGCTGTGTGGCCCTGGAGGGCGCGAGGGAGCGGGAGGAGTGGGGCATCCGTGGCCGAGCGGCCAGCTCACACCAGGTTGTACTCCTTGAGGTTCAGCTGCAGGATGGTGTCCTTGACGGCCGCGAACACGAAGCGGATGTTCTCCGTGTCCGTGGCGCAGGTGAAGTGCGAGTAGATGATCTTGTCGCTGTCGGGGTTCAGGTCCACGAACATCTTCAGGATGAACTCCCGGGCGGCCTGCGCGTCCCGCTGCGGCCCTGGGGCGGCGGGCGGGCGGGGGTGAGGCCCAGGGCTCTGGCAGCGCGAGCCTTCCCCCCCCCCCACGCCCACCCCTCCTGCAGGCAGGCTCACCATCGAACTCGGGGAAGTAGTCCACCAGGTGGGAGAAGAGGATCTTGTCCTCCAGCAGATCCTTCTTGTTGAGGAAGAGGATGACAGACGAGTTCTGGAACCAGGGGTAGGTGATGATGGTGCGGAACAGCGCCTTGCTCTCCTCCATGCGGTTCTGGGGGGATGCGCGTCTCAGGAGCCTGGCCGGGGCCACGGACCCGCAGAGCACGGCCAGACCCAGGCCGCGGCCAGGGCGGGGCAGGCGCTCACCTCGTTGTCCGACTCCACCAGGACCTGGTCGTACTCGCTGAGCGCCACGAGGAACATGATGGACGTCACGTTTTCGAAGCAGTGGATCCACTTCCTGCGCTCGGACCTCTGTCCCCCCACGTCCACCATCCTGCACAGAAACAGCCCACGAGCACTCAGCACCAGAGAGACGGCCCCGACCCCTGTGGCTGTGGCTGCCACTGGACACTGCTCACGAACCCAGGCCGGCAGGTGTGGCCGGAAGCCAGTGAGCGCCAGGAATTCTGCTCAGCCAAAGCGGCACCTCGGAGGGCACCCGAGGAGCCAGGCTGCTGCGGCAGGCCGAGGGGGCACAGGGCTGCGCCTCTTAGGAGACGACATGATCGGAGCGTGCCCAGAGGAGACCTTCCTCCCGGTGCCCTCTCCATGGCTGGCTGGAGCTGCAGACACAGAGGGTGACTGTCCCTGTCTCTCCAAAATCGTGACAAGTCCTGAGAGCAGAGCCCTGGAGAGTGCAGTGGTGGCGGAGCGGGACACAGGTCCCGGGAGGCCCGACAGCGCTGTGCAGGCAAAGCTGGACGGGCCTCTGGGACCTGCTGCCTCAGTCTGGAATCCCGGAGGACAGAAGGTCTCTCCTGGCTGTGGACAGTGGGCCAGGTGTCCACTGCAGCCAAGGGTGGCCTCGTCACTCCTGCAGAGGCCCCGGCGAATCCCAGCCCCTTGTCCAGCTGACATGTGCCTCCCCGTCAGGATGTGGCAGCCACAGAGGGCAAGGGGGGCCATCTGGGTGCTGGGAGGGGAGCGGGCACAGCTCCGTCCAGCACGGGCAGGCGCCAACAGGTGGGCAGTGAGGGCGAGGGCCAGCTGGGAGACGCCTCTGGGAACAGCAGGCTGCGGGCGCTCCTCCTACCCCAGGATACAGGGACAGAGGCGTCACCTGGGGCCTGCGGAGGGACAGGCGGGCTGCAGACACAACTCCGGGGCTGGCTGGGCAGAGGGGAGCCTGGGGCAGGGTGTGCAGGAGCCCAGCGGGCACAGGGCGGGCAAGCTGGCAGGCCTGAAGGGCAGGGTGGCCACAGAGGGCCCGTGCCGGGACCTGGCCCAGCTGGGGCTGCTGCCAGTGAAGTGTGGTCAGGGCCTTGGTGCTGGGCCACGGCCTCTCCCACCCTGAGGCGTCCTCGGTGCACAGGAGCCCCTGGGAGCCTTGTCTCCATCTGCGTCCCTTTTGGGGACGAGGATCTTCGCACAGCTGGGCGACCCAGTGCCCCCAGTGCCTCCGATCAGGGCCGGGCCATGACTTGGACCCCAGGTCCTTGGCCAGCCCTCTGTGAACTAAGGGACAGGGCACTGCTGACCAGGTGCAGCAAGGCCCAGGCCGGGGAGGCCAGGGCGAGGCACCTCAAGGGGCCCGAGAGAAGTGCGGTGGGAGGAGCCGTCACCAGGCCCAGCCTGGGTGGCCTCAGATCCCACGAAGAAAGGACAACACGACCAGACACCTCCCCCTCACAACGAGGTGGACAGGCAGCTTGGGGGGTCCAGAGCACCTGGGCGGCAGGGCAACTCAGAGCTGGACCCAGCTCTGCCGGGGAAGGGCGGCGAGAGCTGACACCAGGGCCTGGGGCGGCCTCGGGGCCACTGTGAGGACACGTGGGCTGCGAGGGGGCCAGCCCACTGCCGTGCAGGGCACTGGGGCCACAGCCTCCACCAGACACTGAGGGGGCCTCAGGGTCCAGCCCTGCCACCCTGGACCTGGGACTTCCGCCTCCAGAGCTGAGGAAAGGGACACACTGGTCAGCGCTGCTCTGTCCCAGCAGAACCTGCGCTCAGCCTGCCACCTGGTGGTCACTGGAGCCTCCAGGGTGTGCGGACTCCCGAGGGGGCGCACGTCCCACGGGCAGCACCAGGCCCACTCCAGCTGTGTGACCCCCATGCACAGGGGCCAGTGAGGGCCCAGAGAAGACTCGTCCACCCACCACTGGTCCACCAGCTGGAGTGGACCCAGAGCCCATTACAGGACCCCAGGCCACAGGATACCTGCCCTGGGCCTGGAGCCCAGAGCTCCTTACCTGTCCACCCGCCCCAGGCCAGGCCCACTGCAGGGGCCCTGAGAGAGGCTGGCCTCTGGCCCCGCAGGTCGTTCCTGGCCCCTCCTGCACGACAGTCTGCCCCGGCCCGGGGCTGGCCCTCAGGCCTGGTCTGGGGAGGGGCCGCGCGCTGTGCCGCACCTGAAGATGATGTTCTCCAGGTCGAAGGGGTACTCGATGATGCCAGTGGTGGGCACACGGACCCGCAGCACGTCCTGCTGGGTGGGCAGGTAGCCAGAGGTGGCGATGCGGTCCACGTCGGTCAGGTAGCTGAAACACAGCAGGCAGGGCTGCTGCGGCCACTGCTCAGGAAGGGCGGGGCCGGCACTGCGCACAGGGCCAGGGCCAGGGCCAGGCTGGGGAGGGGAGGCTGCCCACCCCACCCCCACCGGGACCCGGGGGCAGGAGCCACAGGCTCTTCCTTAGGTCTGGGACTCGGCAGCCGGGCTGTGCGTGGGGAAGGACACTCAGAGGCCTGTCTGTTATTTAGGACAGCTACAGACTCACAAGGAGGGTGGCCTCCCACAGGGAGCCCGCTGCCCGTGCCGGCGGCTCGTCTCACGCCTCCTACAGGCTGCGGCGCAAGCTGCTGTCCGGTCATCTCTGTGTCACCCCCACAGGGCTGGCTCCTCGGGCACACTGCGTCCCTCCCTTAGGCGGGACTCCTTGGGACCTGTCCTCCAGGGCTCCCTGGGCCAGGCTGGCTCCTCAGTCCTCCCAGGGGTCTGTCTGCTGTCTGCCAGGCTGCACACCCAGGTGTCATGGACTCTGACCCAGAGCCCTGCTGGTCAGGGCTCTACCACGGTCCCCCCAGAGGGGGGCAGGAGGCTGGCAGCCCACCCTGTCCTTGGAGATCCTGCAGACTGAGGCCCCTGCTGGGAGGTCAAAAGGGGCAGCTCAGCGGGGCCAGGAGGGGGCAGGGGCAGCCCGGCAGGGCCCGGCCCAGGCCCAGGAGCTCACTAAAGCACAAGCCACCTCCCGCCTAGGCCAGGAAGATGGGGTCCGGACGACCAGTAGAACACGGCACCACCTGCCCCTGGTGGGCGATGTGACCCTGCAGGACGACGCGCAGCAGGCTGGGTGGGCTGCTCCCCTGCCTCCCGGCCGAGCCCACCCGGCACTCACTACTTGGCCGAGTCCGAGAGCTGGAACTCCCTCCTGCGGTCGTAGCACTCCTGGATGCCTGGGTCCCCCCACAGCGTCTTGATGGCCTCCACGTACTGCTGCTCAAATGTCGTCACCTTCTCCACGTCCACCTCCCGGATCAGGAGGGCGTTGGCCTGCGGAGGAGGAGGGGAGGCCAGAGCTCAGGCAGGGGCATGTCCAGGCCCCAGCCAGGTGGACAGAGTGCTGCCCACGCAGAAGAGGAGCCCAGGGTGAGTTTTCCGAGGACACCCGTCCTGGAGCAGGCAGGCCCTGGCAGACACGGCCTGGCCGCCAGGCCCCGCGAGGCAGCTCCCCGGGCTCCCAGGCTTCACGTGGGCCCTGGATTTGCTCTTAGAACAGGGAGGACACAGGGGACCAGAAACCAGCACACGTGTGAACAGACACACTCCTGAACCTTGAACCACAGCGAGCCCTTAAAAGGGGACTCAGCCCCGACATGACGCCAGGACAGACGGATGAAGCCCCAGGGGGCGACGGCACCACCACATGCCACCTCCACCTCTCCCAGAGGTGCTGGGACGCTGCCCTCCCAGGCCCCAGCGCACAGGGTGAAGCTGAGTCAGAGGGCTGCACAGCCCGGGGCGCCCAGGCCTCACGCTCTGCCAGCACCAGCCGCACCACACCGGGCCCCAGAGCAAAGCTGGGGGGGCGTGCCTGCCAGGAGCCCCGTGGGGACAGGCCGGCGGAGGCCAGGCCGGCGGAGGCCAGGCCGCTGGCCAGGCACACGCAGGCAGGTGCACGGCTCTGTGCAGGGCAGGCCCTCGGCAGAGGCCCCCGTGCTCCACACGCCTCTCCTCAGACACGGTGGACACGCCTGGCCGTGGCATGGCTGAGGGGCTGGGCAGGGTACACCTGGCGGGACCCCAAAATGGAAAACAAGGGAAGCCCTGCTGGGCGCAGAGCTCACTGGGCTGTCCTCTCGGCCCTGTCCACCGCGTCCCCGCCCTCCACACCCCTCAGTCTGGGCCAGGACAAGCCACTGAAGGACGAGCCAGCACTGGGGGCGAGAGCCGTCTCTTCCCCCAGAGGCCTTTCCAGCTTCGCGGTGGCCCGAGCGTCTCCACCTCTGTGTGCCACGGGCAAAGCTGCCACAGGCAGCGTGGAGCCAGGCTGCGTGCCAGTGAACCTGCGCCCCGACATGGCGCTGTCTTGGCCGCGGTCAGATCCAACGGGTCCACAGCCCGAGGAACACCCAGCCTCTCGGCAGCGCGGCTGCAAGACAGCAGACCTGGGCAGGGCCAAGGCCAGGCCCCGCCAGAGACCCCACGGGGCCCACGCACGACAGCGAGGCCCCGCCCCACACCAGTGACCTGGAGTGGGGGGCTCAAGTCCAGGAGCCATCCAAGACCTGGGGAGGGCCTGCAGACGCCAGGTGAATAGGTCCAACAGTGTCTGACCCCCCCCAGGCCAAGGTCAGCCCAGGCCAAGCCTCAATTTCTGGATGAAGTCTGAGTCCCTAAAACACATCTGTGAGACCAGTCGGCACGCCCACCCAGCAAGGCCAGGACCTCTCCACCAGGGCCAGCTGACACACGGCCGGCAGGCCTGCGGAATGGTGTGGCCTCGATGCATGGCGTCTGCTAGTCCTCGGAGGCTCCAGGCCCAGGGGACCTAGAGACAGCCACACGGAGCACGCCCAGCACGGCTCGGAGCAGCCTCGGGCAGTCCTCACGTCTACCAGCAGACGAACACGGGCACGGGGCGTCTCACCCTCACGCTGGAGCGTCACTTGGGTGGCAGCAGGAGCAAGGTGGCAGCTCCAGTGTGAAGGGACCTGCGGATCTGGTGCTCAGTGACAGCCAGACACAGAAGGCCTCTGCGTGTGACCCAGTGACAAAGAGCCCAGGACAGCAGAGTCCAGAGATGGGACGTGGACTGCGGGTGCAGGGCTGGGGAGGGGCGGGTGGCTGTGGGGATGGCGTTTCCAGTTTTTTGATTTATTTTCTAGCCGTTGATGACCTTTATCTTATTCATCATCTACATGCGGTGCCGAGGGCCGAGCCTGGCCTCCCGCGTGCTAGGCGCGCTCTGCCGCTGAGCCCAGCCAGCCCCGGGTTTCCTTTTGGGGTGATGGAATGTTCTGAGACCAGATCGTGGTGCTGGCTCACGACTGTGTGGACATGGTAGAAGCCACCGAGCCGTGCTCTTCAAGCAGGTGGGCACAGGCTGAGCGTCACACCCTGGCAACTGCACCTTGCGGGGTCACCGCGAGGCCGTGTGCCGTGTGAACGAAGCGCCTGGCAGGCTCACAGGCTACAGAGGGTCAGTTCCTGGGAGCCTCCCTGCCCATTCCCCAGGTGGCCTGGGTGAGGCAGTTCCCTGCAGGGAGCCAACAGCCACTTAAGGGACACAGGTGGTGCCCATCACAGCACCCAGCCGGCACCCAGGGCACTGCTATGCAGGCTGGTGGCAGCAGCAGCGGGCCTCCAGGGACCCTGTGCCCCGGGCCGCAGCTCACCTGGTTCTGCTCGTACTTGTAGAGGATCTTGAGCGTCTCCATGGCGCGGATCATGGCCTGCATGGCGGTGAAGATGTTCTGGTACACCAGCTTAGTGAAGCCCCGCTTGTCCTCCTCCGAGTAGCCGGCGCCGTGGATGATGCGCATCTGCTTGATGAAGGTGCTCTTGCCGCTCTCACCCGTGCCTGCAGGGCAGGGGGGGGTGAGCCCAGGGCCCGCAAGCCAGGCCGCTGTCCAGTCCTGGCACATGGGGTGCTGTGGTGGCACCGCACCATGCCGCCAGCCCGTGCCGCGGACGCAGAGACTGAGGCCGGCTCCCAGAGGGTCAGGTTGGCTAGCTACTTCCCCCAGGGGCAGCAGCACCCTCCGCCACAGCTGCCCAACCTCAAACTTGCCTCCTCCAGAGCATCCACTGTGGAGGGCCAACCACCACGCCCACCAACACCGTCCCGGGCAGGGGCTGGGGGAGGTGGGAGTGGCTGGTGCCACTCTCCTCTCCTCCCCTACTCTGCAGAGAAGGGTAAGGCACCAGGAAGGCACCTTCTAGGGCAGCGTCCCCCTAGGCCCTGCTGATGTCTAGGGACGGGTCATTTTCTGGAAGGACATCCTGGGCACTGAGAGTCCTGAGCAGCGTCCCTGGCCTCCACCTGCTGTCGGGAGCTCCCCCACTTGTGACATCCAGAAATGTCCCCAGACATCACACCAAGCACCCCGAGGGCAGAACTGCCCATTACTGCCTTGGTCTGCACACTGGTCTGTGGGAGGAACATTTGGCCAGAGTGGGGACGGGGCACCCTCTGAAGCCAGCACCCAGACCTGGGACCGTGGAGGGGAAGGGAGCAGGTCAGCCCTCGCTGAATTCAAATCAACACCCGAAGTCCCTCGAGTCACAGATGCCTCAGCTCTAAGATGGCAAGTGGGACCCCAAGTCCACCATGCACAGTCCCACAGCACCGAGGGGTGACGACACACAACGCCACCTGCTGCCCATGGGTGTCCTCCAGAAGCAAAAGGAACCTTGCCTAGGGACAGTGACTGATTACCACCTGCACCTGGGATAAGGGTCACTCGGTGTTCAAGCCAGGGCAGCGAGGACCCCCGTCTGAGGCAGCTGCCCCTCCACACACGGGTGGCCTTTCCACAGAAGACAGTTCTGGGTCTCGTGCCCTGCGCTAACCATGACCAAGCAGAGGCCAGGAGAGGCCGGGGCCAGCAGGAGCCGTGTGCAGGGCCTCTGGCCAGCCCAGCGCACCCGGCCACGGCTGGGCAGAACCTGCCAGGCCGCAGCCCAGGTCCGGTGCTAGGGTGTCAGCTGAGCAGCACAGCGGGGTTCCCTCCCGCAGGGGCTGCGGCCAGGTCTGCTCTGTTTCCCAGAACCCCCGGCCACCATCATCCTGCCACCCAGCACCTCAGAGCTCAGACGCCTGGGTCCTTCCTGGGGCCTCACATCCCCCAGGTGTGGCCTGGAGCCCGGGCTCCTGTTAGCAGAGGCCCCCTCCCGAGGACGCCTCTCACCGGGCCAACTCACCCTGGCGCTCACACCACCACAGCTGTCACCAGGGAAGGGCCACGTGCACGGCACAAGGAGGCGTGTGACCCCTGTGCTCTGGCCTCATCCTGGACTCATCCACAGCGTCCCACCCACCCCCCTCCTGGACCATGGGAGGGACTGCCTGGGACCCCCGAGCTCCTCACACCACCCCAGAGCAGACCTGCGCAGACTGTGGCAGGGGCTCCACTCCCGACTGCTAGGAATGGGGCCACCTGAGGTCCCCCAGCAGGGACCACTCAGCCCGCACCTCAAGGGGCAGAAGGGGGTGGCGCTGGAGCACACACAGGGCAGGGCAGGGCAGGCGGGCCTCCAGGAGCTGCCACAGCACCAACGCGACACCCAGGACTCCCAAATGACAACCGGGGCCTGAATGTCTGTGTCCCCAGAGCAACAAGCAGAATCCTCGGCCCCGAGCCCAAGCCCTAGCACTTAGAGGCAAGGCGGAGGGAGGGGCGCCCTCAGAGTGCAGAGGGCACCGAGCTGCCTGTCCCCCCACACCAGCACACTTGAGGACGCGGGGACACGGGGCCCTGTTTGGGCCTCCAGCATCTACAAAAAAGCACGTGGCCAGCGGTATTCCCCCAGGGACCCCCACACGGAAACGACAGAACCTCAGAAACGGAGGGCATGGTGGCGGCACAGTCAGACAAGGGGATACCAGGGCCTGGGGTCACACCTCTCCCCACTGAGGGAGAGCACACAGGCAGCCCCGAGGGTCCTAGCTCAGCAGGACTGCGCCCCCCCACCACCTGGGGGCAGGTGCCCTGTGTAGTCGGCCGCCCCAGGTCCTTGCCCTTCCCAGCGCCACAGCGAGAGCCTGGGCGGGAATCTAGCCCCAGCTCTCAGGAAGCCAAGGGAAGCGGCCGGCTCTCCCAAACAGCAGCTCCTCTCCGCAGGGCACGGACACGCTGCCCTGCAGCCAGGCCTGGCCAGGGCTCGCCACCAGCCCCTGCACAGCCAGTCCTCGCAGCACTCCTGGCCCCTCCCGTCCCTGGCCCCAGCCCCCAGCACAAGCCAAGCCTCAAGGTCTGGGGCACCCACATCACCAGGAGGCCCCACACAGCCACAGGCAGGCGCTCTGCCACCTTGGTCACGTGCTGCCTCTCCTGCCCAGGAGCCTGAAGGACACCCCGGCAGGCTCACCATCACCACTAGAAGGGTCTGAGCCCAAGATGACGTCCAATGAGCCAGAAAGCCACACTGTGCCTCAAGCAGGTGGCTAGACAGGCCAGCCAGGAGCTCTGCAGTCCACAGGCGGAGGGGAGAGCGCACAGGGGAACCGCACGGGGGCCCCACATGGCCTGGCACCTGGGGTCCCACAGGTGACACGACAGCCAAGGCAGTGACAGAATGGCCTGAGTCACAGACTGATCTCCGCTCCACTGCTGGGGGCTGTAGTCAAGACTGCCAGCCACCCCAGGACCCTGGTAGGGGCAGGCCTCCCTGGTACAGTGAGGACCCCAGACCCCTCCCCCAGTCACCTCACACCTGTTTTTTGAGCCCCCTGGTCTCTGCAAGCTGGGGCTTATCAACGCTCGTTCTGAAGCCCCCTTAGAGTCGGGAGGCCTGGGGAGGGCCCAGTCCTGCCCACCTGAGCCCAGCCGGGGCGTGTGAGCAGGACTGGGCTGGGCAGTGACGGCTCTCCACCCTGAGATGGCCACCTTCACACAGAACGGTTCCCTGGGACTGGGGTGGGGGCTGCAGTCCGCACAGGCACACTGCTAACCCCAGGCTGCTGGTGGAGGGGCATGATGGCCAGGAACAGGGGCAGAGGAAGGGGCGGCTCCCACCACCACTTTGGGAACACGCCCCCCAATGACCTAAAACCCTCCCCCAGGCCCCGCCTCTTAAAGGCTCCATCTACCCACACACTATCCAGGGACCACCAAGTCTTGAACACCTGGGCCTTTGGGGAACATTCTAGAACCAAACTACAGCACCTCCCAAGTTTTGGGGACAGAGACTACCTGTCCAGCTCCCCACTCTTGCCCGTGAGGCTCAGCTAGTACAACCAAGGGGGGGTGAGGAGACACAGACCGCCTGTCCCATCCCTCACAGGAGTCGCCTCATCCCGTCAGGGGACCCGAGCAGAGTGCAGCCCAGGGGGCAGGCAGCCCCACAACACAGTCCCCCAGCAGTGCCCGCCACAGCCCACCAGGCACAAGCACCCTTCCTGGCCCCAGGGATCAACAAGCAGCAACCATCAGCAGGCCAGGCTCCAGAGACCCCACAGGACACAGGGGCCCATGCGGCAGTGGAGGGGACCACTGTCCCTCAGTGCAGACCCTGAAGAATGACCGGGAGGTAACACAGATGGTGCGCCCCGGCGTGGCCACACCCATTCAGGCTGCCACCCTTGATCCTCACTGTGGTCCCAGAAGGGACCACACAGGGAACACTGGCTCTGGAGTCGGCCAGGACAGAAGCCCCGAGACAGAGCAGCTTGGCATCTCCCCAGCGTGGTCCCTGTGGGGACACTAATGGGGGACACCCACGTACCAGGGCTGCTCCAGCCGCGTTTCAGCAAGGATGAGCAAATAAGCCGCAGCAGAGAGGGTCGCAGTAGAGCGCGTGGGGAAGACAGCCCTCCGGAGGCCGCCGGCTCGGGAAGGAGGCAGAGGGCGGCTCTCCAGGTGCCACGCCCACTCAGGCTGCTGTCCTGTGGTGGAGGAGCACTGCTCCCTTTTGGCAGATGAGAAACAGGCCGAGTGACACCAAAAGACTGGCTCTGTCCCACTCTGGGTGGCACAGGCAGCCTGGGCTCAGGAGACACTCAGGAATTAGTAAGAGGCTGTCCCTGGTCCCACCTGCATGTGGACTGGTGCAGAGGGCCACAGATGGTTGGTGACAGGGCCACGGTGTGCTCCGGGGCGGCAGGAGTCAGGGACCCGGGCTATGCCCCTTCATTTCCTGAGTGGATGGGCTTCAGCCAAAGTCTTTCAACAAGCACCTGGAGCCCCCAGGGCTCGGGGTCCACATCCAGGGCAGAGGACTCAGATTAAGGCTGACCAATAACAGAGAGCAGGGAGGGACCCTGAGAGACACAGGTTGTCCTGGTTGAGGACACCACCTCAAGGACAGAGGGCCATGTCTGGGGATATCGTCGTTGCACGACTGGGAATGCTCCTGGCCTAGAGTGGGCCAAGGCCAGAGACACTGCAGTGCCCGGGATGCCACCAGGGGCTCATCCGCACCCTGTCTACAGGCCCAGGTGTGCTGTCAGCCCTCCCGGACCCTGGGCTCTTCCTCCAGGAATCAGCCCTCGTGGAGGGCTGTGGCCAGGCTCACGCTGGGCACTATGCAGCCATGTGACACCCTGACAGCAGACGGCAGCGCTGTGTGCTCACGGGACTGGATGTAGGTCCCCTGAGCTCAACCTCACCCCTCGGGGAAACCGAGGCACAGGCCTGTGCTGTCACAGCTGCAAGTGGCAGAGGTGCCTCTGAACCACACAAAACCCAGACTTGGGGACATCTGGAGGACCCAGGAGGAGCAGGGTGCTCCACCCAGTTACGCCACCCCTAGGACCAGAAAGCCACCAAAAGCACAGAGGCAGTGTAGAAAAGGGTCGAGGGAGTGGAGGGAGCAAGGGGCACAGACAGGTGACCAGCTGGGAGCCGAGTCCAGGGCAGCACGTTCAGATGGTGTGACGACCCAGCAGTGGCCTTCAGAGGACTGATGATGCTGCAGCCAGAGGGCAGGGGACCCAGGGTGAAAGCCCAGGCCTCGAGGCCACAAGCACACAGGGCCCTAGGGTGGCACAAGCCCCAAGCCAGTGACCCGGTGCTCAGAGGCCCAGGGCTACGAGCCGCTGGAGTCCTGCCACACTGCAGTACCCCCCGGGCGCCCCAGGCCCTGGGTTCTCCAACAGCATCTGCCGTAGGGAGATACGCACCCTGCTGGGGACCCTGCTTGGCTGCAAAGAAGGGACAGCTGGCCCGAAGGGCCTCGCCACCTGCCTAAGGTCTGTCTGACATGACTGCACAGTGACTCCCACACCCCCGCGCCAGCACCCTCTCCCATGGTGCAGCAGGGTCCTGGTCCCCGACAGAGCAGGGCTCCACAGCAAAAGTCAGCAGTGAGCCCCCTGTGGCTGGGGTCAAGGACAGCAGCTGGCAGTACTGAGGCAGGAGGTCCAGCACAAAGGACCTCAGTGACCCAAGGATGCCGAGCTCAGGGCCCACGGCCTGTACCCCACCCACCTTGGACCCCAGGAGGAGGGACACCACTTCACCTGCTGCTTTGGGAGGCCCAGACTCAGTCCAGCTGAGCAATCGGGCCTCCTGCTGCTGGCTCTGTTCTTTTTTTGGTCCTGGGGATTGAGCTGAGGGGAGCTCTCCCAGTGAGCCACATCCCCAGTCCTTTACTTCTTACTCTGAGACAGGGCCACCGTGTTGCCCAGGCTGGCCTCCAATGTGCCGCCGTCCTGCCTCACCCCGAGTTGCTGGGACGACGGGGTGACCGCCACACCCAGCGGTAACTGAATCTTAACGTAAAGGACGTAAGGGCGCATCCTGGGTGAGTCCTGGCCCTCTGCAGTGTGTCCAGGGTGGACAAGGCCATCTGAGGAGCTTCCTGCTTCCACAGTCTGTGGGGGCAAGACACGGGGCCCTGCCAAAAGCCAGTAACCTGGATGTGCCCTCCCCCAGGGAGGCTCGCGCAGCCCTCCTCGGGGATCCTGGGCTTTGGCTGCCCACAGGGGCGCAGGGAGGCTTCACCACCGGCTTTCCGTTTAGAAAGCCTGGAGCCACTCGGGCTCAGCCTCAGAAGGACGCGGGACCTCAGGGCACAGTGTTCCCTGCCTCAGTTCCCCACCACAAACCTGCCAAGGCCAGGCAGCGGCCTCCTGGGACTCTTACCACCAAGTGACAGAAACGCAGCAGCCAGGCTGCAAGGGCAGGGACAGAGGCAGAGGCCCGGCGGCCCGATGGGAGCCCAGCACCCAGCTCCCCAGGGCCTCTGCTCCTCCATGCTCGCCTCCTGGGGGCCTGGCACAGGGGCTGGACAGCACACTCCCTGAACAGACAGTCCCCATCTCCCTGGCCCACTGCTGGCGGTCACTGCCACTGACGAGAAAGTCAGGAGAGGACAGGGACAGCACCGCAAGTAAAGTGGAACATGTGTGCGTGTCCTCCCGTGTTCAGAGCAATGAAACACATCGACAGAACTACTCGCACCACAGCCGTCACCAGAACTCCCCACAAGGTGACACACACTGTCACACAGCCAGCACTTTATGCCATATGCACCGTGTGACGGGGATCCTCAAGCAGGGGCGCTTTGCCTCAGGACACACTAGTCATCATCTGGGCTCTTGGTGTGGAGCAGGCAGAGGCCAGGACACTGTCCACACCTGCAGTGCCCAGGACACCCAGCCCAGAGAACAGCCCAGCCCAGCGTCCAGTGCTAGGGAAGTGCTGCCCGGAAGCCCCGCCCAGCTGAGCAGCCTCACAGGTCACAGGCTGCTGGGAGCAGAGAGGGGCAGGAGCCGAGGAGCTCCTCCCCAGCGACCCCTGCCTGATGCGCAGCAGGTGCTAAGGCAGCCACTCAGCCCTGCCTGGGAGCCTGGAGGAGCGCAGGGCAGGCCCTGGCACCCCACCCTGCAACTTAGCAAAGGAGACATGGGGGACCAGGGAGGGAGTTCCAGGGAAAAGCAGGCCCTCCCTAGTTCCGTCCCTGGCACCGGGGCCATGTGGCTGCCACTCAGAGGCAACTGAAAGCGCTATCAGCTGCAGGCTGTCACCACCTGCTACAATTGGGAGCAGCCCCCAAGGCTGGGGAACCTCAGAGTCCCACCTGCAATGTATTCCCCCAAATGGGGACAATCAGTGCACTCAGGCTTACTGGGAAAATGAAATAAGTCCCCACAGAGGGCACAGGCTGCGCAGAGGGGCACTTAACAGCGAGTCCCAGTCCCTGGTCACGGAAGTCCTCCAGCAAGGGCCCTCAATCTGGAATGAAAGGCTCCTCAGATGGGAAGTTTGCCCAGAGTCTCTGCATCCCAACACCCAGGCACGGCCACTTCCTCTGCAAAGGCCCCCAATCCCCGGCAAGTCCCGGGCCTCGGTGTCACGCTCCCGCCCGCTGCACCCGCGCACCCACTCTCCCACCTGCCTGCCTGCCCTGAATCTGGCATCGGCTCACAGGATGCCCCTTTTACAAGCTGGGGGGTGGGTGCTGCTAGGGTCACCCAGCAGGGGAAGGGAAGGACTGCAGACAAAGGTGCTCTGCCCAGGTGGGCACTGAGGACAAAGGCCGGGGGTGGGCTCCATCCTTCCAGGTCCACTGCAAGGCTTTCAGCCCAAGGCTGGCCTCGGCAAAGCTGCACACAGGGGCCCTGGCGGCAGCCTTGAGCCCGTCGACCTCAAGCCCAACCACCAGGCTCAGAAGCTGGGGTCCACAGGAGAGGACGGGCCTGGAGGCCCCAGAGCCGCAGGGCAAGGCATCTGTACTGTCCTTCGATGCATATCCTAACTGTCTCCTACCCCAAAAGAAAGCCTCCCACCCACTGCAGAAGTCAGCCAGGACCACGCGGCCCTCCACAGGTCACGCTCCTGCCTGCCCGCCCTTCCTGCAGAGATGGCCACCCGGAGCCTTAGGTGAGCAAACATCTGAAGTTAACCTGGAAGCCGCTTCAAGCAAGGAACCTCTGGAGCCTGGGCCTGGTGCCCATCCAAGCTAGAGTGCCAACACGTCCCCTCTGCCACTGGGCTCAGCTCCTCTAACTATGTGGTGTGCCCACCGCAGGACAGCCTCTTTCCCCAGGACACCAAGACCATCCAGGCTGCCTATGGGCACAGGGCACACGTGCCCAACCTTCCCCAGGAGCCTGGGAAGGAAGGAGGCAGAGGCACACAAGGCAGGACCTCTGTTTTGTAAACCACCGAAAGGGCCAGTCCTCCCCTGGCCCTTATCTGCGCCCTTATTTGGGGTGACAACACAGACAGCTGGGTCGATTGGCTCCCAGCGACAGGTGTTCCTTGAGGAGATGGAGACATGGAGACGGGGGCCTCCCTACAGGGTGTGGTGGCTTCACTGGGACGCCAAGGACAGGGACCATGGAAGGCCAAGGAGGTGGCCATTCTGACAATCCAGGCTGCCTCCTCCCAGCAGGGTGCAATTCCATGCAGAGGGACTCAGTTTCCCTGCCAAGGGAGGGAGGCAGGGGAATGGCCTCAAGGGGAAAGGAGATGGGGCACAGCAGAGTCGGGAGGCGGACAGCTGAGTCTGCAGTGAACAGGACTCCCCCTGATGGGACGTGTCCAGGCAGGACCGGGGAGGTGAGGGTAAGTGTCCTGTGGATCACAGCCAAAGGTCTAGCTCTGCAGAGACATGGGGACAGCAAAAGGGAGACACTATGGAGCGGGTCAGAGGCCAGCCCTGGGCAGAGAGGGGCTGTCACAAGACACAGAGGGCAGACCCCCAAAGGTCCTGGGGGCCAATGTGAACAGCAGATGCAGGGGGCTGCCCAGGAACCCAGGATGCAGGGACCTGACCTGGACAGCAAAGGCAGGTGCTAACTCCAGGGGCACTCAGGCTGGCTTACTGGGAAAGTAACTGCCCAACCTGGACAGCAGAAGCAGGAGACTGGGCCGTCAATACACGCAGGGGCTGACCACAAAGAGTTCCAGGGGCTCTGGCGTGAACAACACAGGCAGGGGCTGACCCCAGAGGGATCCAGGAGCCTTACCTGGACAGTATGAGCCAGGGCTGACCACAGAGGACTATAGGCTAACCCCCCAAAGAGCAGGTCATCATGGACAGCATGGTAAGAGCTGGTCACAGAGGGATCCAGGCTATCCTGGACATCACAGCAGGAACAGGCCACAAAGGAAACTGGACTGACCATCAAGTAATCAAAGCCACCCTGGACAGCTAGGGCAGAGGCTGGCCACACAAAGATCTGCAGCAGAGCTGACCGCCACAGACAGAGGTTCACCACTGCAGGCCCAGGTCAGCCCGTGCAGGGACTGACCCTTCAGGAATTGAGGCAGGGCTGACTACCACTGGTAGATGCTGACCCTGGAAGGATGGGGGTAACTGACCACCACAGGCCAATAAAAACACCGCAGCAAACCCACCCTCGGCTGCCCAACACAGCAGGGGCAAGGCTGACCCTTCAGAAACCTGGAAAAGGGCGGATCACCACAGGCACAGACTGACCACTGAGACTGAGACTGCCCTGCACAACTGAGGCAAGAGATGACCCTCTGGGGACATGGGGAAGGATGACCACCATGGGCAGTGCTGACCATCTAAGTATTGGAAGCGCTCGTCCTCTGGGGATAGTCAGGCTCACCACCGGGACAGGGCTTGCCCTCCAGGATCAGAGCAGGACTGACCAGCGGGAATCAGACAGGCTGACCACTGTGACAGGGCTGACCATGGAGGGATCTGGAGCAGAGCTGACTGTCCAGGGACCCCGGGAAGGCTGATCACCAGGGCAGGGTGACAGTCCAGGGAGCCAGAGCAGGGCTGGCCCCCTGGGCCCAGGACCGACCGTGCAGGGGTCCAGGGCAGGGGTGACCACGCAGGGCCGGAGGCCCCGCTGGCCTCGCGGTGCGGGCCGGCCCCACTCACCCAGCAGCAGAAGCTTGAGCTCGCGCCGGGCGTCGCGCTTGTCCCGCCGCAGCTGCTTCTCGATCTCGGCGTTGATGCGCTTCGACTCCTTCACCTCGTCGCTCAGGCAACACGCCATCATGGACTCCAGAGTCATCGTCCCGGCCCCGGCCGCCGCCGGCCGCCCCCGCCGCCGCCCCCCGGCCGCCCGGCCCGGCCCGGCCCGCCGGAGCCGCCTCGGCCGCGCACGGCCGCGCCCTGGGCCCGGCCCCCGCTCGGCCGCCGCCGCCGCCGATCCCCGCTCGGCCGCGCCGCCGCGGACCCCGCCGCCGCCGCCGCCGCCGCCGCCGCCGCCAACCGCAGCCGCCGCGACGAGCGACGGCGCCGAACAACCTAAGCCACTGGGCGCGCGACGGGCAGGCGGCGCGGCCAATGGGAGAGCGGCGGCCCTGCGCGCGCGCCACGGGGCGGGGCCAGCGGCCGCCAGGGGGCGGGGAGAAGCGCGTGGGGGCGGGGCGCGCGGGCGGGGCGGGCGCGTTGGGTTGCGCCGACGTGGGAAGGGGCAGCGCCGCCGGGAGCCGGGCGAGGCCGCCCGGGATTGTGGGAATGCGGCGGACTCGGCCTCGACTCGGCCCCCCTTGGGCGCGCTCGGGCGCCCTCAGCCCGGGTCTGTGCGGCCTGCGGTGCAGGGAATCACCTGGCCTGGGGCGCCTGCATGCCTCGAACAGGCGTTAATGGGCGCCTGCTGTATGCTAGACAATCATGCAGCGCTTGCCTTAACACCAGACAGACGCAAGCAGGAACAGAGTGCCTACTGTTTACCGAACATTGATGTAGTACCTGCTAAAGAAGAGGCCCACATCAGGCATTAATGCTGTGCCTGCCATATACCACCCGGCAGAGCAGGAGCACGAACAGAGCGCCTAGTGTATACCAGGCACATGCCTGTCATCAGTGGAACACCTGCTGTATACCAGGCACTGCCTATGCCCCTTAAACCAACACAATGAGCTGACCTGTTGGTCCTCGTCAGGGCAGGTGAAACCAAGCTTCGGCCAGAATTTGCAGAAACATCAACTGTTCCTCTGACGCCCCTGACTTTGCCTTGCCTCTCTGGCCTCCTTGCCCAAGGCCTGCAAGCTCTGTCCCCCCAAATGCCTTCTGGGGATACCCTTCCAGACCCCTCAGCCTGTGTTCCTCCGGTGGCTGGATGCAGCCTGGGGTTCCCAGCAGGGCTGGCCGGCCGCCACCGTGGTCACTTCTGGCTGCCACCAGCTCTTGTACTGCAGATCTCAAAATGGCTTTTCCATTTAAAAATAGAACGATATTCTGAGACTTGAGAAATCCAAATTTCAGCGTCCACAAGAAAGGTGGACTGGAGCCGAGCTACAGCCTCAGTGACCTGTGGACTCCCGGGTGGGGGCGCGCGGGCCAGCCCTACCGGGGTCTCTTTTCTGGGGACTGGAGATGGAACCCAGGGGCCCTACCACTGAGCTCCATCCCAGCCCCTCTGAAACATTTTCTCTCTGGCCTTTTACAGAAAGAAACCTCAACACACAGCAGAGCCTGTCACTGTGCTGGGGACGATGGCGGGTTCTTGGGGCAGAAAGCTCATTTCACAGAGGAGTAAACTGAGAGGTTCCCTGACGGGGACACCTGTGTCCCGACCTGGCTGACCCGCTCTCTCCCCTCCTGGCCCTACCCCCCCCCCGCCCTGGCCAGGTTCCCAGGGCAGGCGCCCGTCAGCCACCTTGGTGCCGTACCTTGTCCACTGCTCTCAGCGTCTTGAGATAAGTGGGGAGGGGGGGTCAAAGTCTCCGTTTATTGGCTGATTGGGGGGGACCTTATCTCCCCGAAACCCTTGACTCTGGGGCCTCCATTCTCACCTCAGCTGGGTGCAGCCCTGTCTGGGGCTCCTGGGTCCCCCACAGATGGATCTCAGCTTCATTCAGACAGAACCTACCACCCAGGGCACAGCTGAAGAAGAACACTGTCACCCAGACCTGCTCAACAGGCCACCTCCCGCAGGGTCCTCCCCTGAGGCCCCAGAGGCCTGCACCCCACCCCGCCGCCCTGCACTGCCACCCGCCCCGCACTGCCACCCGCCCCGTGGAACCTGCCCCAGAGCCGCTCAGGCTGAAGTCCCCTCTCCACCTGCTCCTGGCCCTGGACTCCGGCCCCAGCTGGGAGGAGGTTCGTCTTATCACTGCTGCATCTCGGATCTGGCCTCCAGTAGGTGCTCAGTGAACACTGAAGGGCAGTGGGCCCATGAATGCACGTGTGCCTCTCAGGGTAACAGGCTTGAGGGGTGCTGTGGTTCTGGGGCCGGGGATTGAACCCAGAGGCACCCCAACACTGAGCCACATCCGGCCCTTTTTGTTTGGGGAGGTGGGGCCTCACTAAGTCGTTTAGGGCCTCACTCCGTGGCTAAGACTGGCCTCAAACTTGCAACCCTCCTGCCTCAGCCTCCCAAGTCATGAGTGACAGACGAGCGCCACGGGCCCGGCTGCTCTGGGGTCCTCGATAGCGGCACCTCAAGGCTGGTGTCAGCAACAGTGACTGCATGTGTTCTAGTCACACTGGGACAGTCCTTGTCCCCTGCCAGCCATGTGTCCGGGAGGGCAGCCACTGCGGGCTCCTGATCCCCATGGGGCCGGTCTCGTCCCTCCTACCCGCCTCTCCAGGGCGGCTCCCGGTCCTGCCTCCCCTGCATGTCACCCACAGGCCAGCCAGCCCAGGCCCCCCCAGCCCGAGACTCGGAGTCAGCTGCCCTGGGACACGGGGCCCTGGGGGTCATTTCCAGCGTGACCGAGCCCTGGTCTTGCCCCAGAAGGCCTCCCTCTGAGCCCTGGGCCTAGGTGCCCACCCCAGGCACCACCTGGCCAGCCGGCCTCCTCCTCTGGGCCCCTCTGTTCCTCCCCCGGGGTCACCCCCGCGCCCCTCAGCCCTGCCCTCGGGGTTCTAGAGTCCTCCACAGCCGAGGTGGGGGCTGGGAACCGATGAGGGGTGGTCCCCACGGGGCGAGGGGTCTGCCGTCTCCTGTGCTGTGTCCCCGGGCCTAGAACGGCACCTGGCATACAGTAGGTGCTCAGTAAATGTTTGTGCCATCCAAGAAGGACCCCAGCCACCAAGACAGCCCCCGGGCCCTGTTCCCCGGCGGTCAGGGCCCCACGTGAGTGGACCTGGGAGTGACCAGCCTCCCACACGGGCCCAGCAGGGAGGGTGGGCGTCACTTCAGAGGTGACGGTGGAAGGTGGCCGAGGCTCCCGTCAGGGCCCCCCCCCCCCCCGCCTGCTCCAGGGGCCCAGCGCCCGTGACCTGAGGAGACCAGCCATGCTGCTGGGGGGCCCTGGGACAGTGCTCCCCAGCCCGGTCCAGCCTAGAGGCCACCACCCTGCTGAAACCCTGAGTGCATTCAGGAGACCCCGGCCAGAGCCACCGGCGGCACTCTCACTCCTGACCCCAGAGGCTGTGACCCAGACACTTGGGAGACAGGCGGGAGGCTCGCTGGAGCCCAGGACGGCCCCACCGCCGCCGCGAGGGAGACAGAGCAAGACCCCATCGTGAAAGCAGGAAGGAAGGGTCAAGCACTGAGGCCAGGCCTGCCACCTGAGCGACTTGGGAGGCTGAGGCAGGAGGAGGGCAGATTTGAGGCCAGCCTCAACCACTTAGCAAAACCTGTCTCAAAAACAACAAAAAAACCCAAACCAACCCAGGGCGGGGGCCGGGGCGCTGGGCTTGGTCCTCAGCACCACGTAAAAACACATAAATAAAGGTCCATCGACAACTAAATAGTCATAATAATTTAAAGCATGAGAAGGGCTGGGGTGCAGCTCAGTGTAGAGCCCCGGGAAGGAGGGACCGAGGAACAGCCGCTGGACAGACGCTCGCTCCTGTCAGGCTCTGTCTGGGGCTGATTTGCTACAGAGAAACAGGCCTCTGGTCCCCAGGCCCCTCGGAGGGACAGCAGCGTCCACCGAGGGTGGGGATCGGCGTAGCCGTCCCACAGCGGGCTCACCGCACCCCAGGCTGGGCCAGCCCCACTGTCCACCAGCACAGAGCACAGGAGCCAGCTGTGACCGGCACATGGTGGAATACTACTCAGCCATAAAAAGGAACTGGCCACGCGGCCGCCCAGCGGCACCAGCAAGTCTCTCCTGGGGGTGCCGGGGACAGAACCCTGGCCTCACGCCAGTGGGCAGCACTAGCCGTGAAGCTGCGCCCAGACCCGAGAGAATGTGTGGGGCTGGACAAGTGCGCTGCTGCCGCCTGCCTGGAGTCGGAGCCCGGGGAGACGGAGGTGTGCGGGGCGGTGAAGGGCAGGGAGGCCTGGAGGTGCCAGCAGCGCTCTCCTGCCTGTGGAGGGCCCTGCTGGGCTGGGGGAGACCAGAGTGTCCAGCAGGTCAGGGGAAGCTGGGGCCCGGCGGCCTGTCCTGGGCCCAGCCTCAGCTGCCCCGGCTCTGGCTGCCCCACCCCAGCAGGAGGCAAAGTCCACGCCCCGCTCCTCGTGGCCGGCTCCCCGTGGCCGGCCCCTCCCGCCAGCCTGCTTTCTGGTGGCCTTGGCCCCTGGACCTTGCGGGAGGGGGGTTTATGAGGGTCCAGGGCCAGCAACAAGGCCGTTTGCTGGCACAGGGCCAAGGGCAGGCTCAAAGGTGGCCCGGGCCTTGGCAGGTGGGTGGGGCTGGCAGAGGGCACCTGGGGGCCGATGGCATGTGTCCAGCATCTGGAAGGCCAAGGAGTGCCTTCACCAGTTCATCCCATGCACACTTCAAGCCCGTGCCCATGCCTCCCCGCCCACGGTGCTGGCACGAACCCAGGTCTCCGTGGGCTGGGCAGGGGCTCCTTCCCTGAGCTGCACCCCCGGCCCTTAGTATTTTATTTTGAGACAGAGACCTAAGTGCTGAGGCTGGCCTCCAACTTGCAATCCTCCTGCCTCGGCCTCCCAAGTCCCTGAGATGACAGGGGTGGCCACTGCGCCCACTCGCTCCCGCAGATACTTCCTCCCCACAGGCTCCCTGGCCCCAGGCCCTCCCTGGACCTCAGCCCAGCCCTGAGCCCCTCAGGGCCCCCGGGCCAGGCTCCTAGGAACACCATCGTCCATCCTCCACCCCAGGGAGGTGCCCCTGTTGCTTCTTTCTTCCAGTTGAGCTCCCACGTCCACGTGGCAGGGACCCCTGGCCATCTCCCCTCCCCACGCACCCTGTCGTCTCTCCTGACGTGGAACCGATTCCCCAGCTCTGAGCAAGAAGCCACCTCTTTCCAGCCCCACCCGCAGGCGGAGAGCACTTGTGCCTGACCCTGAGGTCCCCGACGGGCAGCTTCTGTTCATCCTTCAAAGCCCCAACGGACGCCCCGACTCTGCCAGACCCCGGGAACGTGGCGGGCGCCGCCCTGCCCAGGCCCTGCCCAGCCTCGGCTGCCTCGCCCGCCTCCACCTCGTTCCACCTGAGAGCCTGTGTCCCCCCGCCCCCCGTCTCCCCCAAAGTGGGGACTTTTCAGTGGCTGAGCCCACGGCTCGGACTTTACTGGGCCCTGGGGTGGCCTCGCCCATGGCAGGGTGCAGGGGGGCATCCAGAAAGGTGGCAGGGCCGGCGGCTCAGTGGTGGGCACCCACCTGCAGTGAGGAGGCCCCGCACCCCCACCCTGCACCACGGAGACCGAAACAGAAGGAGGGTGGTAGGAGGGCGCTTAGGACTGGGCGGAGGGGCTGGGGCGCGGCCCAGAGGAGGCGCCTGCCTGGCCGGGTGAGGCGCTGTGCTCAGTCCTCAGCACCGCCCCTGAATACGTAAATAAATAACCCACAAATAAAATAAAACGTCCACTGACAACTGAAAAATAAATGAAAAAGATTGGAGTCAAGTCCTGCCCCGCCTCTGCCCACAGCCCTCCATGGCTCCCAAGTCCCTTGGGGTCAAAGCCTGAGTCCTCCCTGCAGCCCACAGGGTCCTGCGCAGCCTGCCGCAGCCCCTCCCTTCTCCTCCCTCCCCCTCTCTCCTGCTGCAGACACGTGGGGGTCCTCGGGCTCCTCACTGTGCCCCAACACTCCAGGCTCGGTTCTGCCCCAGGGCCTTTGCGTGGCCGAGCCCTCCTCTGCCTGGAGCAGCCCCCTGAGACAGCCCTCCCTGCAGTCAGCTCTTCCTCCCTGACCTCTGACCTAGCCCCTTCCTCCTCTTTCAGTTACTGATCCGTTTTTTTTTTTCTTTTGGATTCAAGGATTTTCACTTTTTAAAAAAGTTGAGAATTCATATTGCCTTTAGTTACTTCCACGCTCAAACTTGGGCCATTTGTGGCCCGCAGGGCCCCTTCAAGCTGACCGCTGCCTGGCTGCCAGGCCCGTGGCTCTCTGAGCATGCTCTACTGTCCCGCGGCAGGACCCCGCAGCCTGTCCCCGGCCTCCAGTGAGCTGCGTCCTTCTTTTGGACAATGAGGATCAGGACCCAGCTGCGTGCAGATCACCCCAGGCCTGTGGCACCCGTGGACCCCGGAGTGTACGGGCACCCTGTCCACAAGCCACCTGTCCTGTCCTGGTGACCAGCTGCCCGGCAGGCCCGTCGTCCCAGTGAGTGGGGACTAGGAGCCAGTCCCGGGGGCCGGCCTCAGCAACCCAGCAACAGCCTCTCAGAGTGAGGCAGGAGGCCAGGTGCCTCACTCTGAGAGACTGATGCTCAGGACGCTTCCCTGGTCACTTCTGGGTGTCCTGGGCAGCGGGATTCCCCAGAGGCCCCGCGGTGACCGGCGATGACCGGCGGTGACTGGCGATGACCGGCTGAGGCGTCACCTTCCCCCCAGCGGCTCCTCGCTGCAGCCCGTTGACCAAAGGTGCTGCCATGGGGTGCCCCCTGTCGGTGACCTGCCGTTCCCCTCGCCCGGCGCTGGGAGGGAGCGGCCTCCGTGTGCCAGGCGGGCACCCACCCCCAGCGTCATCCTCTCTGATGACTCTGGCAGTGTCCATGTGTCAGCTGTGGGGACGGCACCTCTACTTCACTTGTCATTCTGCGGGGTGCTGAGGACGGACCCCGGGTCCCGCCCGCGCTGGGCGAGCTCTGCCGCTGGGCCACTGCCCGGCCCTCCGACAACTTAGAAAAGAAAGTCTCCCACCTCTGACCGGGCCTGGCCTGTCGCCCACTGGGCCCTGAGCCTGCCGTCCTGTGGTGGCCCCCGCACTCAAGGCTGGGGCTGCACGAGAGGCTACCCATCTTGCCCCTCTGTCACCCTTTATCTGAAGCGAGCAGTAACGTGGTGGCGGAGGCGGCCGGACCCAGCTGGGAGGCCACGTGGACAGTGTGGCCAGCGGCGCCTGCCCCCCGCGCCCTGCGACCCTGGGGACGGCTGCAGAAGTGGGGCTGTTCTTTGACTCCTGGGGCCACCTGGAGCCTGGCCAGGGCTCCGCCTGCCCACCCCCCAGCCTCCTGGGGAAAGGCCAGGGGAGGACCTGGCCTCGGCAGCTGCGTGGCAGTGTGGGTCCAGTGGTGGCCCCGTCCCCCGCCCGGCCTGGCAGATAAGATGCAGGAGGGCGTTGAAGGTGAATTCCAGGGAGGTAGCCAGGGACCTCAGGGACAGCACTGGGCAGGACCCACGGGCGCTCGGCCACCCAGCTCCACCCCAGCCCCCACTATTTTCTTTTGAGGCAAGGTCTTGCTGTCACGGCTGGCCTCCAACCGCCATCCTCCTTCCTCAGCCTCTCCCCAGGGAAACAGTCTTGGCCGGGGGGTCCTGGCCTGGACGGGGCAGAGGCCGGGGACACTGCTCGGCACCCAGCAGGACCCAGGATACCCTCTCAGGAAGGTCCAGCCCCAGAGGCAGACAGGGCCAGGAGGATGCTGGCCTACCCCAGCTCAGGGGGGCTGAGGGGCACCGCGTGCAGCCCACAGGGGCAGCTGCCTAGGACCCGTGCCCGGGGAGGGGACAGCGCCACCTGCGCTCCAGACGCGGGCGATCCTGGGGAGGGGCTGCCCCCTTGTGGACGCAAGTGGCCCTGCAGTTTAGCTCCCAGAGGGCAGGGTCAGGGCTGCTGTCCCCGGACCCCAGCAGGCGGCCCTCACTTTCCGCCAGGGTGGCAAGTCTTCACTGGGTGCCACCCCACGCGGCGGCCGCTGAGCCTGCGGGTCCTCGAGGCCTGGCCAGGGCAGCTTTCCGTTTTCACCGAGTTCAGCACAAGAACCCAGGGTGAGGCGACAAACACAGGTGTCCCCAGACATGCCCTGGCGTCTCCTGGGGACAGAGCGGCCCCAGTGGAGAACCCCTGGGTGCCGGGATCCCGTGTCCTGCGGTCCTGTCCTGGGAGGTCCTGGGTGCGGCCACCCGGAGCCCTGGAGCCGGGCAGGGGCGGGGTGGTCAGGCAGAGCCTCCTGTCCGGGCTGCCGCCTGGGGGCTGCTCTGGAGCCCGCCCGGGCAGGGCCGCCCGTGTGTCCCATAAACAGGGTCATGTTGCCCCGCACCGGGGACGCGGCTGGACCTGCCCCGGGGTGGTGTCCTGGGCTTGCCCCTCCTCCAGGCCAGTTGTGACAACAAATGTCCCCATGTCCAGGAAGCTCGGGCCCTCGCTCTCCAGAGCACTGGCGCGTGGTGGTGGGCACATGGCGGCTGCTGGCCACCCGCGGCTCCCGGGTGCTCAAAACCACATGGGGCGACCCAAGAACCAAATGCTGAATCTCCTTTCACTTCCATTCACCTAAGTGCAAACAGCCCCGTGCTTCTCTGGTGGCAGGAGCAGGGCACGCGCTGTGCCCACAGTACACCCCAGCATGTCCGGTGTCGTGTCCCCGGTGGGGGAGCGTGTGAGCATTCGTCCCTGCTCTCCTGAATGGATACACACCGATGCCTGGCAGTGCCAACCGTCTCTGAGCACGTTCCTCCCGTGGGCCAAGACCCTGCACTCAAGCACTGCGCCATCTTGCAGAAGAAGACACTGAGGGTCAGAGAGAGCAGCTGCCCAAGTGCCCTCACCTCCGAGCCGGGCCAGCAGGGGACCTGTGTAAGCCAGCTCAACAGGAGCTGTGTTCAGAGGCGGCCAGGGCTTGTCGGGGGAGAGGCTCAGGCTGGAGACCATGGGAGGCAGGGAACCCGGCTGAGTCACTGGGAGAGCTCTGGCCCCTGAGGGAAAGGGTCCGGTGGCCTGGCCTGGGGCGGGGTGGAGTCATGGTGGGTTGGAGCCTGCGATCCACTCCTGTGGGTTTACAGCTGTGAGACTTGTTTCTATTTTACTGTGTTTTTTGCAGGGCTGGGGACTGGACCCAGGGCTGCGCTGCCGCTGACCACATCCCCAGCCCCTTTTAGTGGGTATTTTGAGACGGGGTCTCTGGAACTGTCATGCTTCTCCTTCTGGTCTCACTATGTTCCCTAGGCTGGCCTCGAGCTTGTGATCCTCCTGCCTTGGCCTCCCAAGTTGCTGACAGGTGTGTGCCACTATGCCCACCCTGGCACAAACCTTCTCTCTTTTTAAGTGAATTGTCTCAAGAGTGTTGATTTAGTACCAATAAACTGACTAACTCCCCTCCCAAAGACCCCCGCCTCCAAATGCCAGCCCTCTGGGGCCAGTGCCCCAACATACCAACCCCAAGGTCAGTTCAGCTGCAGCAGGTGGGCAGAGCGCCCAGGCAGCAGCCGCTGGGCTGGTCTGTCTTCTGTTGCTGCAACTAAACACCAGACACCAGGCGACTTATTAAGAACAGAGGTTTATTAGCTCACAGTGGTGGAGGCTGGAAGTCCTTAAGCAGGTGCCTGGTGAGGGCCACATCCTGACAGGCGGGGGCAGGGGTGGGGTGGGGGGTGCCACAGCAGGCCGTCAACTGCCATCACCCTGTTTGTTTTTCGTGTTTTGTGTGCAAGCTCTCCTCCCAGCCAGGCTGCAAGGACCACAGCAGCTTGGACCTCTCTGAGGGCGACAAAGGTCTTGGTCCTATGAGCTCCTCCAATCGTTGCAACTTGGGGGCACAGGCCCACTTCCCCCATTTCCTAGAGGGGACACTGGGAGGTCCCTGAGATTGTCCACAGCCACACAGGGGAGGCATGTGGGCATCTGGCTGAGACCCACCGGGAGAAAACCAAGGCCAAGGGCGTGGGCAGGGAGGGCCTCGCACCCCACTGGGCTCCCTCCACCAGCACCTCCCACCTGCGCCCCCTCCTCCCTCTCCTCCTCCCCCATCCTCCCCGGCCTCTCCCCCACTACACCCTCCCCCTTCCCCTGGCCCTCCTCCCTCTGTCCTATTCCCTCCCCTGTACTCCCCTGGCTCCAGCCCCTCCCCTTCCCCCTCCCACCCTCCCCCATCCTGTCACCTCCCCCCTCCTCCCCCTCCTCCTTGGCCCCTCCCCATCTCCCCTGGCCTTTACCCCCTCCCCCAGTCCCCTCCTTCCTCGCCCCTCCTCTGTCCTATCTCCTCCCTCGTCCTCCCCCGGCTCCTCCCCCTCCCCTTTTTCCCCCTTGCACCCTCCCTCATCTGACCCCTCCCCTCCCACCTTCTCCCCTTGCCCCTCCCCCGTCCTCTCCCACTCCTCTCCCTTGCCCCTCCCCCATCCTGTCCCCTCCTATGTCCTCCCCTGGCTCCTCTCCCCCTTCTTCCCCTCGGCCTCCCCCCTCCTCGTCCTCCCCCTCCACCTCCAGCCACAGCAGCAGCCTCAATGACGTCACCTGACGCACACCAGGCCACCCACAGCCTTTCCTTACAGGGCACAAAGATGCAAATGAAGGAGTCATGTGACCCAAGACTGGCCAATCACAGCCTTGTACCCAGGCTATCCAGAGTGCCTCCTGGATGTCACGTGACCTAAGACTGGCCAATGAGCATGAGCTCAGAGACAGGCTGTAATTAAGCCGGAATTGGCTGGTGTTGCTGAGCTCAAGAGGGAGCCTGAAGCTGCTGGGACGGCGCGTGCCCCTGGGCGGCAGCTGTGCAGGAACGAAGCCCGCCCCGCCAAGCCCCAGGAGCAGCAGGAGTCCCTGGATCCAGCCATGCCTGAAGTTAGCTTGACCTCCTGATGTTAAGTTCCGTGCACTAGGGGCTGGAGATGTGGCTCAAGCGGTAGCGCGCTCGCCTCCTCAGCACCACATACCAACAAAGATGTTGTGTCCGCCGAGAACTAGAAAATAAATATTAAAAATTCTCTCTCTCCTCTCTCACTCTCTCTTTAAAAAAAAAAAAAAGTTCCGTGCACTAAAACCAGTTCCCCCCCTTTTTGTTGTCTTTATTGTCGTCCCTGGCATCCCCCAAATTCTAAAGGAGGTGAGAGACCACTGCGCTGAGCAGGACGGTAAGGACCTGTGCCAGGCTGGTCGCCTTACAGTTGGAGGGACAGGACTAGATTCTGAGCACACCCATGAAGCTGGAACCACGGCGTGGTGTCGGAGTGTCACCACGTAACGGGCAGTGATGAGGGGCTGGTCCTGCTGCTGGACTGCAGGTGGGCACGCAGGTCTCTGATCCCTGGTGTCTGGATGCGGGCCTGGCACACAGTAGCTGCTCAATAAATGCCTGTCGTGCTCTGGGAAAGAAGGCAGGCAGGCTCCCAGGCCGCCTCTTGGTCCTTGGTTTCCTCCGGGTTTCCCCCTTGGAACAGGGCGCCTGGGTGTCCCTGCAGGGATGGGCTCCCGGCCCGGCCAAGGCCCCAGTCGCAGATGCGCGGGTCCCTCTGAGAAGGGGCAGGGCGTGCGGGGAGCCTGGGCAGCCCCCGGGAAGCCCGAGGTCAGCACCTCGTGGTCCGCCGGGCGGGGGCTTCCTGTTTCCCGCCGCTGGGTGGACCGTGGGTGGGAGGGCACACCCACCAAGGCCACGCGGTACCCTTCGGGGTTTTTGGCGGTGCTGGGAGGGGACTCGGGGCCTCACGCTGCCAGGCCAGCGCTGACCACTGGGCACACGGAGCCTGTGCGTGGCGTTTGTGCCGCAGGTAAGTCACCTGGCAGACCCCGGCTCTGCTGTGGGATGAGGTGACCCTGCAGACCCGCCCTGCGGCCGGGGCGTCCTCCTCCGCCGGCGGAGCCTCTGCCCAGGAGAGGCCGACTGGAACCCACCGTGGCGGCTGTGTGTCCCTGGGGAGCCCGTGTTCCAGGGCCTGAAGCCTCAGCGACCAAGACAGCCTCAAGTCGCCTGTTCCCCATCCTGTCCCCCTGTCCCATCCATCCCTGTCCCAGACGGGGAGGAAGGCGACGGGACAGACCCGGGATGCTCTGCCACCAAGCCACGCCCAGCCCTGCTCCTTTCTTATTTTGAAACGGTCTCACTAAGTTGCTGAGGCTGGCCTTGAACATGCCATCCTCCTGCCTCAGCCTCCCCAGCCGCTGGGACGACAGGTGGACTGGTGCAGTAGGGACTCACGGAGCTCTTAGTAACTTGCGTTCTGAAGCTCTGGGGTGGGGGAGGCCTGCCTCCCGCAGCTCGCCTTCAACAGCCAAGGGAACAGCACCTCACAGGTGGCCAGGGCTCCCTGCATGGGGCCAAGGGCTGAGAGGCCCTGTGAACAGGGTCAGGGCAGGCAGATCCTGTGGGTGTTTAAAATGATGTTATTTCAGTCATCCCAGCTACTCAGGAGGCTGAGACAGGAGGGTCTGAAGTTCAAGGTCAGCCTGGGCAATTTAATGAAACCATTTCAAGTTAAAAAAAAATAATAATAATTGAAGAGGCTGAAGATGTAGCTCAGTGGCCAAGCGCTTGCCTAGCATGCGTGAGGCCCTGGGTCTGATTCCCAGCACCACGTGTGAATGAATAAATAAGTAACCTAAAGGTCCATCTATCTACACACACACACACACACACACACACATCAAAAATAAATAGGGGCCAGGTGTGGGCGCATCCCAGTGGCTCAGAGTCTAAGGTAGGAGGATCGAGAGTTCAAAGCCAGCCTCAGCAACAGCAAGGTGCTAAGCCACTGAGTGCGACTCTGTCTCCAAATACAAAACAGGGCTGGGATGTGGCTCAGTGGTCGAGGGCCCCTGAGTTCAATCCCCAGAACCAAAAAAAATAAATAGGGGCTGGGGATGCAGCTCAGTTGGTAGAGTGCTCCTCCCGCATGCACAAGGCCCTGGGTTCAGTCCCTAGCCACCCTAGTGGATGGGTGGGTGGGTGGATGGGTGGAGGGATGGATGGATGGATAGATGGATCAGTTGGGTGGGCGGGCTGGGGTGTAGCTCAGTGGAGCACCCCTGGGTTCAATCTCCAGTATCATAAAAATCAATCAATCAATCAATAAAACGTAAAGAAGTGTATTGTGTCATGCAAGGCAGGTGCCTGTAGCGCCAACCAGGGAGGGTGAGACAGGATTTGAGATTTGAAATGTTCTTACTAAGTTGCCCAGGCTGACCTTGGACTTGAGGCCCCCCTGCCCCAGCCTCCTGAGCCATCCTGCCTGAATGAAATACCAACGACTCTTCAGTCTTCAGCCCAGGAATCGGAGACCAGACTGAGCAGCACAGACAAATCCCGTGTCAAAAAATAATTAAAAATTAAAAGGAGGGCTGGGGATGTGGCTCAAGCGGTGGCACACTCGCCTGGCATGCATGTGGCCAGGGTTCAATCCTCAGGACCACATACAAAGAAAGATGTTGTGTCCGCTGAAAACTAAAAAATAAAATATTCTAAAAAAAAGAACCTAAAAGGATTTTTTTTTTTACTTTTAAAATTTGTTTTTCAAGCTGGGCACATGGCCAGGCCTGTGATCCCAGCGACTCAGGAGGCTGAGACTGAAGCAGGAGGATCCTAAGCTTGAGGCCAGCCTCAGGAGCTTAGTGAGACCTGGTCTCCGAATAAAAAAAAGGGCCGGGTGCAGTGCAGCTCAGGAGGCTGAGGCAGGAGGATCTCGAGTTCAAAGCCAGCCTCAGCAACAGCGAGGCACTAAGCACCCCAGGGAGACCCTGTCTCTAAGTAAAATACAAACTGGGGCTGGGTGTGGCTCAGTGGCCGAGTGTCCCTGGGTTCAGACCTCAATACCAAAATAAGAATCAGCTGCTAAACAGATGCCCTTCATGCCTGGCGGACGGCTCTGGTCTCGGCTGTGCGCACAGGGGCCTGGGCTCCAGCCGCTTGCGGATAGATTAATCAGTAAAACTAAAGAGTCAGTGAGGTGGCGGAGCAGGTGCTGGGGGGACACAGGGGAGCTGACCACCTCCTGCCCACGCCACAGAGGGACTGAGAGAACCGGGCACCTCATGGGGGGAGGACCCTGAGGTGCTGACCAGGTCACCTGCCACCAGGTCACCCAGCCAGGTGTCTGACGCCAGAGGCTCCAACCCAGAGCTGACCGCAGGGGCTGCCTGCATGGCCAGAAGGCAGCCACCTGCTTCCTGGGGCTCCGAGTAACGGCCACCCAGCCATCACTAGGGCCCATCTGTAACCCGGAGGGCCACTGGGATACGGCCCCCTGATGGCCCTAGGTGTGGCCCTGAGAACCTGGTGGCCAGGGAAGGCCTCGATGTGGATTGTGGGGCCCGAGGAGCCGGGGACAGTGGCGCGTGGGGCAGGTGGCTCCACACGGGGGGGGCAGTTTGTGCCCCCCCATTGTCCCTTCTGCCCAACACTCTCCCTGCAGGGAGCCGGCTGGCCTCCCCCCGCCACACAACCAGAGTCTCTGCCACGGGCTCTGGTGACTCCTGGATGCCATCAGCCAGCGCACCTAGGCTGGAGTGGCTCTGACCCCAGGCATTCGTCTGGGGACATCTGTGGTCGTCACACCCTTGGGGAGTGGTGAGCAGTGTGTGGAGGTCCGGTCTCTGCTCCACGCCCGCAGCCCCAGGACCCGGCACCCAGGGAGTGACCCCAGGAGCCTCAGCACTGCACATGCCCCAGCGCCCCCAGGAGAAGCCAGGTGTGCGGCCAGCGCCTGTCCCCTTGCTCCCCGGAGGCAGGAGCCGCCTGGCCCAGCCTGACCCCTGGCCTGCCACCTCCGCTGTGTGACTCTGGCCAGGTCCCCTCACCTCTCTGGCCATGTCTCAGCAGACACGAGGACACCCGGAGCCCGGTGCCAGGAGAGACCCAGACCCTCAGTCGGTCCCGGTGCTGCGCCCCTCCCCCGGCTGAAGAAGCCTTTGGACTCCGCTCCACGGGCCCCGCCCTCACAGAGGCCCACGCCAACCCCCGGTGCCCACGGTGGCCGGCTCTGTCTCCCACCCAGTGTGCTGATGCCCGAGCTCCAGTCCAGGTGGCTGCCCAAGAGAAGGGGCCTGTCCAACGCCCAGAGGGCTGGGTGGGCGCTGCATGGCCCCCCCCAGAATGCAGTCCCCGCCACAGAAGGCCCTGCCCCTCTGGAAGCTCCTGATCGTCTCTCTCCTCCTCTTCTGGCGGAGCTGAGGGTCGAACCCAGACCCCCCCTGAGTCCAGCTCCCACGCCCTTCTAAAGGCAGGCAGGGTCTCAGGAGCTGCCCGGTCCAGCCTGGGGCTTTTACTCCTGCTCAGCAGCTGAGTGACAGGCCTGTGCCACCACACCCAGCAGCGCTCCTCCAAGCAGAGGCCCCCATCTTCACTCTGTCCCCAGACTCTGGAGCCCATCCTGACCGGGACTCCGGTGAGACCGTGGGGTCTGCGATTGGGGAACACACTGGAGGCGGTCAGCCGCCTGCTCTGCTCCTCAAGGCTGGGCCCAGCCTGACCCGTGTCGCCCACCAGCTGACCTGGCCTGCCCCACTGACCCTGTTCTGGATTTAGCATGCTGATACTTGCTGCCCTTTTTTTTTAAATGGGTCTCATGACATTGCCCAGACTGGACTCAAATGGATTCCTGAGGTCCTCTGGTCACCCACCTCTGCCTGACAGTGGCTGAGACCACAGACCTGGGCCTGTTTGAGAAGTGATTGTCTTGAGCCAGATGTGGTGACGCACACCTACCACCCCAGCGACTCGGACACTGAGGCGGGAGGATTGCAAGTCGGAGGCCATCCTCAGTATGTCACCGAGGCCCACGGCAGCCAAATAAGACCGTCTCAACTCAGTTGGAAAAGAGAATAAGTCCATGGCGTCTGCAGGGGACCGGATGGAGCTGGGGAATAGCACGCTCAGGAAGCGAGCCAGTCCCCAGAACAAGGCCGAAGGTTCTCTCTGTTCAGTGGACGCGGATCCACAACGGGGGATAGGTAAATGGTGGGATGAGACGGTCATCGCTGCCCCAGGTACACGGATGACCACGCGCACGGTGCAACTCTGCGATGTGCACAACCAGAGAAACGAAGGCTGTGCTCCTCTGGCGCACCATGAATCGAAATGCACTCTGCTGTCATGTGTAACTAATCGGGGAAAAAAGAGACTCTGCCTCAAAAAACAAATCACCATCGAGGGCTGGGGGTGCAGCTCTTTGGTAGCACGCCTGGGTTCAACTCCCAGGACCGAGAGAGAAGGCCAGGGCCAGGCAGTGGCCACGCCCGTCATCCCAGCGGCTCCGGAGGCTGAGGCCGGAGGATCGAGAATTCAAAGCCAGCCTCAGCAAATGTGAGGTGCTAAGCAATCAGTGAGACCTGACTCTAAGTAAAATACAAAATAGGGCTGGGGTGTGGCTCAGTGGCCGAGTGCCCCTGAGTTCAGTCCCCCCACCCCACCCAGGCAAAAAAAGAAAGCAAGCCAGCCAGCCAAGATGATTTAAGGCCTGGTGTGATGGCCTCATGGGTCATCCCCGCCATTCTGGAGGCCAGACTGGGCAGCTTAGTGAGACCCTGTCTCAAAATATGGACTGGGGTTGTAGCTCAGTGGTAGAGCACTTGCCTAGCATGTGCGAGGCACTGGGTTTGATCCTGAACACCACATAAAAATAAGTAAAATAAAGATATTGTGTCTGCCTACAACTAAAAACACCAAAATCTAAAAAATAAATTAAAAAAAATAAAAATAGGGGTGAAGGTAGCTCAGTTGCAGAAAAGCTTGCCTAGCATATGGGAGGCCCTGAGTTCCATCCCCAGCACCAGGAAAACATGCCTGTGCTGTCTCCCAGTGTTATCTGCCTTCATCACTGAGCATGGCTGGGATGAGTTCAGCAGCAGCCTGCCTGCTCAGCTGGGACCAGGCCCAAAGAAGTTACAATCTTCAGGGAGCAGGCTGTGCTGCCCAGGAGGACCATAAAGTAACACCTTTGTTTCAATCCTTCTTTGAGGCCCACTCTGCACAAGGGAAATTATTCTTTCAAAACTGGAGCCAGATCATGGTCCTCCTGGGCCCACAGCTCCATGACTTCACCTCCCTCAAGGTGACAGCCTCCGTCTAGCTGGGCTTGGTGATACACACCGGTCACCCCAGTGACTGGGGAGGCTGAAGCAGGAGGATTTCAAGTTTGAGGCCAGCCTGGGCAAGTTAGCAAGGCCCTAAGCAAATTGGCATAAACACGTCTCAAATTAAAAAAAAAAAAAAAAAATTAAAGGGCTGGGGCTGTGGCTCAGTGGTAAAGTGCCCCTGGGTTCAATCCCCAGGACCGAAATCGGAGATAAGCTAAATCCTGTATGAGGTCCTGCGTTCCATCCCCGGGAGGCACCAGGGCTGGGCCTGTCATCCCAGCAACTCTGCAAGCTGAGGCAGGTTGTGAGGCCAGCCTTAGCTACTGAGACCCTCTCTCAAAATAAAGAAGGGCTGCAGGTGCAGCTCAGGGTCAGAGCACCCCTGGGTCCAGTCCACCCACCCCCATTCACAGAGAACTCAGAGAGAGAAAGGAAAGAATTGATTTGCAGGGCCCAGTGCGAAATAAAACCGGGAGGCCCCTTGTTCAAATCTGACTTAAGAATTTAAAACCTCACAGCAGAGCATTTCAGCCAGGCCCTCCGGGAGCAGCCCCTGGGCAGGCGCGGGAGGCAGCAGGCCCGGCTGGACCTCTCCCCAGGCTGCCTATTCGCCGGGGGCTTTGCATTTGCCTTTCCGGCCTCTTGACAGTGTCCTGATAACACAGCTCCACCCTGTGCATGGAGGGGGCGCCCCTCACTGCCGTCAGGGCGTCCTCTTCCGTGCCAGGCCCTCTCTGACACCCCCCCCGTCCTGCACCCTGTTTAACCTGTTTAAAGTAGCGCCTCCTGTTTTTCTCCTGGCTCTCACCACTGTGACCCGCCTGGGATTTGGCTCCTGTGCTTTGTCTCTGATGTGTCTCGGCCTCTACCAACCCAGGGACTGTGCACCCCGCCCCCACCCCGACCCTGAGTCCTGGAGGACAGCCTGGCACACAGTAGGCGCTCAAAAAATGTGTCCTGAAGGCGTGGCTCCTGCGAGGCAGGACGTACACCCGCCGCCTGTATACCCACAGAAGAGGAAACTGAGGCTCAGAGAGGACAGCCGCCCAGCTAGAGTCAAGGTCACCGAGCACGTCCGTGGCACGCGTCCAGGTCGCGCCATGACGGAGCCGGCGGCTTGGCGGCGGGCGGCCGGGCCCCTTTCTTTGACAGATGGGGAAACCGAGGCCCGGCCGCTCGCCAGGGCCCCCCAGCCCGGAGGCGCGGCGGCGCGGCGGGCGGGCCCCGGGGCCGCGGCCCGGGGCGGGGGCGCGCGTGGCCAAGGTCACCGCGGCGGGCCGGCCCGGGAGGCGGCCGGGGTGGGGATCCGCAGGCCTCCCCGGGCGCGCGCGTCCCCCCCTCGGCGGCGCGCACGGGGCTCGGGCGGCGGCGGCGGCAGCAGCAGCAGGTGGAGCCGGAGCCTCCGCACAGCCGAGCCGCGGCCCCGCCGGCGTCGCCGCCATTAGACAATAGCGCGGCGGCCGGGCGCGCGGGGAGGCGCCGGGCGCGCAGGAAGCGGGGCCCGGGGCGCGCCGGCCGGGCGCGGGAGGGGGCGCAGGAAGCGGGCGCGGCCGGGCGCGGGAGGCGGCGGCCCGGGAGCTGCTGATCGGCGCCGGGACAAAGGCGCGGCCCCCGGCGCCCCGAGCGGCCCGAGCCGGGCGCACAGCCGGGCGCAGCGCGCCCCCCGCCGCGCCTGACATGATGTTTCCGCAAAGCCGCCACTCGGTAAGCGGGGCCGCCACTCGGCAAGCGGGACCGCCACTCGGTGGCCGGGGCCGCCGCTCGGTGACCGAGGCCGGCGCTCGGTAAGCGGGGCCGCCACTCGGTGACCGGGGCCGCCGCTCGGTGACCGGGGCCTGCGGTGTCGGCCGTCTCCTTCGCGGGACCCCAGGCCCCGGCCGGGGCGCAGGGCGGCCGGGCCGCGAGCTGGACGCGCGCCCCTCCCCGCCCGGCGGCCGCGCGCCCTGCCCCCGCCGCGGCGGTCGGCGCGCCCCTGGCCGCGGGGCGGGGGCGGCAGGAAGCGGGGGCGGCGGGGGGCGCGCGGGCCGGGAAGTGGGGCGCGGGGGGGCTGCGGCGGCGCGAGCGAGGGAGGGGCCGCGCGCCGCGGTGACCGCCGCCCCTCCCCCAGGGCTCGTCGCACCTACCCCAGCAGCTCAAGTTCACCACCTCCGACTCCTGCGACCGCATAAAAGACGAGTTCCAGCTCCTGCAGGCCCAGTACCACAGGTGAGCTGCGTGCTGCGCCCAGGTGGCCCCTGCGCCGGCGACACGGGCCGGTGGGCAGCCGGCCCCCCCGCACATGCGCTGGCGAGACTGCGTCCCGGGGGCTTGTCCTGTGCCAGGCTCTCTTCTAAGCACTTCCCCCGCGTGACTGGTCCAGAAAGGCTCATTTCACAGCCGAGAAAACCGAGTCATAAAGCCTTCGTGGCGCACGCCTGTCATCCCAGCGACTGGGGAGGCCGAGGCAGGAAGGATGGCAAGTTCAAGGCCAGCCTTAGCGACTTAGAAAGGATGTGTCCCCAGATAAAAAATAAAGCCGGCTGGGATGTGGCTCAGTAGTAAAGAGCCCTGGGTTCAGTCCCCAGTACCAGTGGAGAGAGAGAGAGAGAGAGAGAGAGAGAGAGAGAGAACAAAACTGAGGGGTGGACATGTCATAATCTGCCCGGATACCCAGCCCCTGTGGTTTCTGAGCCCCCCCAGCTCCAATCCCCATTGGATAAAAGCTTTCCACAGCTGGATTTAGGGGCTGATCTTCCAGCTCTGTCACCCCCCAAAAAAGAATCTGCAGCCTGGTCACCTTCTCTCCCTGACTTCAGGGGAAGGTCTCCTAGCGGCCCTTCCAGTAGTAGTGTCACATCTCTGAAGGGCTCGCGAAGGAGCTGGGGTTGTTCTGAAGCCCACAGAGGTTACAGATTTTCTGTAGGAAGCAGCAAAACAGATTCTCACCCAGACTTCCCGGCTCCAGAATGCAAGTTCCCAAGAACTGGCTGTCAGGAGGGGACTTGCAGCCCAGCATGGTGGTCACACCTGGGATTCCAGCAACGCAGGAGGCTTGGCCAGGAGGATCCAAAGTTTGAGGCCAGCCTCAGCAACTCAGGGAGGCTCAGTTTCAAAATATAAAGTAAAATGGGCTGGGGTGAGGCTCAGGGGTAGAGCACCCCTGGGTTCAGTCCTGGGCATCAGAGGGAGGTCGGAGGCCACGTGCCTGGGCACCTTCGGGATGAGGTCTCCGGCCCTTTGTAGATCTGGTTGCTCCAAGAAGAAGGGGCACTTTTCTTTGTGGCTGTTTTAACGCTGCGCGGCCTTTTTTGGGTGCTTCCCAGGACTGAGCCCGAACCTCCGTTTTCTGGCTTCAAGCTCTTGCCCCATTTTTGTGCCCATGTCCAGGAGAGGGACACGAGGCACTGGCAGCCGGAGGCCTGGAGCTGGCCTTCCTGCAGGCCCGGGAGCTTGGTTCTGGTCCCTCGGTGCCTGGTGGCCCCACTGCACGCGGAGCCCAGGCGCTGGTCTTTGCGGCTGAGGGTCTGAGGGTGGCCACCCAGCCCCTCCCGTCTCTGAGAGTTACTCCATCTGTGAGGGGACCTGCCGCGTTGGGGGCACACTTGGGACCCCCAGGTGCCATGGCCCCGGGTGGCTGGAGCCTCAAGAAACACTGGATTCTGGGTGGGGGTGGAGCCAGGGCTCCTGGCACCCAGCTGCCCTTGGGTGGTGGTTCCCAGCTGTCGTTGGCACAGCACCTTATTTTATTTGTTTTATGTGGGGCTGAGGCTCGAACCCAGGGCCTCGCATGTGCTGGACAAGCCCCGGCCCAGCCCTGCAGTCGGGTTGGTAACGATGGCAACAGATAAACGTTTGTAAGAAACTTTCTTAGTTGTAGACAGACACAATAGTTTTACTTTTCTGTGGTGCCGAGGATGGAACCCAGCACCCACACATGCCAGGCAATGCTCTGCCACCCAGCCGCCCCCCGCCTAACACAGTGACGTTTTCTTTCTTATTTTCACGTCTCGTCCTTTGGATTGATTGGGGTTTTGTTTGGGGGTTGACCCGGGGGCTCCACCACTGAGCCACATCCCCTGCCCTTTTCAGTTCTTATTTTGAAACTTCTTGCCCAATGGCCCAGGCGGACATCAGACTGCCTCAGCCTCCCGGGCCTCCAGGGTGACAGGCGCGGCCTCCACACCTGACCAACAAGTGCATCTTTTCAAAGAATCTAGAAAAGCTTGTGGGGCCAAAGTGACTCTGCTGTGAGGGACCCCGCTGGGGTGGACGGGGTGCCAGGCTCCAGTGCTCGCTTGCGGATCAAGAAGCACTTGTTGAGTGCTTGCTGTATGCTGGGTTCTGTTGAAGGCTCACCCTGGCCTGGGAGGCGGGTCCTTACAGAGGAGGACAGGGTCCCAGGGAGCCCATGAGGGGCAGCAGTGTGGGGAGGTGCAGCCAGGCCAGCTGGGGCTCTTTGTCCTGGGGGCTGGGGCAGCATGCAGAGCCCCCTGCCCAGGGGCCTGGATAAAACCCGCCTGGAAGACAGGGACTTACTTGCCCCCCCCACCACCCCCCCACCACCACCCCCACCCCCCCCCCGTCCTTTTCCGGGTCTGGCACCTCCCTGCTGGCTCTCCCCCACGCCCGTGACCTGGAGGGTCTTGGAGAGGTGCCCCGGCTCATTCTTACTGGGACAGCCTGAAAGAAGTCACCTGGGCACTGACCCTGGTGTGCAAATGTGCAAGGTGTGTCTTTGCTCAGCACAAGGTGATTCAGTGGGGGCAGCTCTCCCAGCCCACTCCCCATTATGTACCCCCAAGGAAATGCAGGCCCGTGGCTGAGCCAGGATCCCTGGGTGTCCAGTCGGAAGCTGTACCTGGCACTCTGGGGCCTCCCTCAGCCTCTTCGCCATTTCTGATTTGTGTCTGGAGAGTTCTTCCCCTTAGTTGAATTCCTCCCCTTGGGCTGCTTCCTGGCTGTGTGACCTTGAGCCAGCTGCTCACCCTCTCTGGGCATCCACTGCATCTGTAAAAGGAGTATGAGTAGGGTTCAGCTGACGTCATGGGTGTTCCAAGAGGGCTCGCTCTGGCTCGGGCTGTTGCTGTGATTTTTGTGACTCTTCTGCCACTGTAGCCGCAGCCTGATCCGCATTACAGCTTCCCCTGCGCAGTCCAGCTGGACACACCTGCCCAGGAGAGCTGTGCTCCACCCTCCGAGGGGCTGGTCTTGCTCTGGGGGGTGCAGGGGGGGGGCTCTGCTTCCTGCACCCGGGGACCTGCACACCAGCCCTTCCCCCCCTTGTGCGTCCTCAGCCTGAAGCTCGAGTGTGACAAGCTGGCCAGTGAGAAGTCCGAGATGCAGCGTCATTATGTGATGGTAAGGTCCCCAAGCCTCCTGCGCATCCCCCCCTGCGGCTGCCGGCTCCGGGAGCCTGAGGGCTTGGGTGGCTCTCATTCAGCTGCCCCGCTGGCCTGGCTGTCCGCCTAGGTAGTGGCCGAGGTGCCAAACCGCCGGGTTGCAGCCCGGGCCTGCCAGGTCCCCGGCTGTCCTTGGCAGCCGATGGAGGAGGAGGCACCACTGTGGAAGCAGCAGCCAGGAACTGGAACTGTCGTGCACCCGCTGGGCCCTGGCATTCCATACTTAACCCCTCCCTGCCCGTGGGCGCTGGCAGGGTGACCTCAGAACCCCTACCCAGCCGCCCCTAGCCCTGTGGGCTGGGTGGTGAAGCGTTCCCAGGCTGGGCGGGCAGAGCTTGATGCAGGGGCCTGGGGTCAGAGAGGGCTGGAGGCCAGGGCCCTGCCGAAGAAGGCTGCCAGGAGTCCTGGGACAGGTGGCCCCGGTCTTGGGGACGAAGGAGCCTGCTGGACAGAGCTGGGAGGACTGGGAAGGTGCTGGGCTTCTCTGCAGGGGCAGTGGGTTTGGAGCAGGGGAGGGGCAGGGCCAGGTCTGAGGCTGGGTCTTGGGGGCTGCTGGCCCAGGAAGCAGGACCGAGGCTTTGTTTACCCCAGATCATTCACACCCAGGGAGCCTGGGCCACCGCAGAGGGACAAACATAAAAGCTTAGGAGCCTGGAATGTGGGGAGGAGCTGGCAGCCCAGGGCCCTGCCGGCTGCTGGACCTGGGGTGTGGGTGGCTCTGCCTGCTCCTGGCTGCTGCCTCCCTGTCTCTGAGGCCGGCCTCCCCCCATCTGTCCCCACAGTACTACGAGATGTCCTACGGCCTGAACATCGAGATGCACAAGCAGGTGTGTCTGGGTCGCCGGCTGTCCTCAGCCCTGAGGAGCAGCTCCCTCACCCTGCTACCCTGCCCCCTCCTACATGTCCTTCGTGACACCAGAAGAGGGGACCATGTGCCCATAGGGTGTCACCCGGGAGGCCCCTGGCCCTCTGGGCTGGGCTCCTGCCACCGCCCTGACCTGGGGTGTCGGGGGACCCCCTCCATCCCAGGGAGCCTTCCCCCTGCAGCTGCGCGGCCATTGCCTCCGGGTGCCCCACGGCCCCTGGGCTTGGAAAGAGCCTTGCCCAGCCTGGTGCCACCCTGCCCTGCCCCCCGGGACTGACACCTCTGTGTTCCAGGCTGAAATCGTCAAGAGACTCAACGGCATCTGTGCCCAGGTCCTGCCCTACTTGTCCCAGGAGGTGAGCCCAACCTGCAGGAGCGGGCACCAGAGCGGCCCTTCCTGCTGCCCACGCTGAGTGCCCTGGGACTCCCCTCTGGGAGCGCTCCAGTGACAGAGGGGGGCACTGCTCAGGCCAGGGTGTGGGCAGGGCTGGGGCGGTCACACGGGCTCGCGGGCGAGTACCACCCATGCACAGGGGTGCACACAGGGCTGCAGGGTGCAGTGCACCTCACCCAAGTCTCCTGGGCAGCCAGCTCTTCCCCCTTGGCCTCGGGGTCCAGGCTTGCCAGCCTCATGCCCCCTGGGCATCCTCTGGCTTGTGATTGCCCCCTGGCCCCACCTCATCTTCCCAGGGACAGTTCCAGAAGGATCCAGTGACAGCCCTGAGGAGAGGGCACTGGGAGCCTCCCAGCCTCAGACTTGAGGCTTTCCTTTCCAAACAGGCTTCCTGGTAGCCAAGGCAAAAAGGAGCCGGTGGATTCTGGCATCTAATGACAGTTTGAGGAGAGACACTCTGAGACAGAACTGCATTAGGAAGTGACCCTGAGCCTGCATTCCTGTCCCAGCCCAGCGGGAAGCAGGGGCTCCAGGGGCAGTTCTCAGCACAGACTCTGAGCGCTTAGGATCAGGACGTCCCAGGACAGTGGCGCGGGTGGCATCTTTTACTGGCCGGGTTTCACTCACAGGAAGTGGCCCAGGTTTCTCCGGCCACCGGCCTTTCCCCAGGTGTCTGCCCCGCGCCTTTTGAGATTTCTGCGTTTCTCCATTGGTCCCCATGGAAGTGGCTGGAGGGGGACTTTCTGGCGCGCTCCCCTGCCACCCCCCTGACCCCTCTCCCCACCCCCTTCCAGCACCAGCAGCAGGTCTTGGGAGCCATCGAGAGGGCCAAGCAAGTCACTGCGCCCGAGCTCAACTCCATCATCCGAGTAGGTCGGGGCCCGGGGGCGGGGGGCCCGGGTCCGGCCGCGGCTCACGCAGGCCCTCCCTCCACCCCGCAGCAGCAGCTCCAGGCGCACCAGCTGTCGCAGCTCCAGGCGCTGGCCCTGCCCCTGACGCCCCTGCCGGTGGGGCTGCAGCCCCCGTCGCTGCCGGCGGTCAGCGCGGGCTCCGGGCTCCTGTCGCTGTCGGCGCTGGGCTCGCAGGCGCACCTCTCCAAGGAGGACAAGAACGGCCACGACGGGGACGCGCACCAGGACGACGACGGGGAGAAGTCGGATTAGCCGCGCGGGCCGGGAGCGGGGACGGGGAGGCGGGGACGCCGCGCGGCCGAGGGGCCGGGGACGGCCAGGCTCCGTGGTATTTATGGTCGCCGGCCGGGGCCCTGGCCCTGCCCGCGCAGCCCCCTGGCTTCGCTCCCGCCCAGCCCCCTGCCTCCCCCGCAGCCTGAGCCGGTGACCCCTGCCCAGGTGGGCCACGCCGAGGAGGGCCACGGGGGACCAGGTCCGCGGGGAGCAGGACCTCGAGAAAGCCCTCCCTCCCTGCACCCCCTCCCGCACAGGCCACCGCCGCCCACCCCGGCACTGCATGCGACACCTCCCGCCCGGGCACCCCAGAGTGGCCCCGGACCCACCTGCTCCTCCTCGCTTCCCACGCACCTCCCCCGCCAGTTCCTCACGCCCCCAGCCACCTGGTCCCCTCCCCTCGCCCGCGAGGGGGCCGAGCGAGCGCCGAGAGCTGAGCGGGACGCGCAGAGCGGGACCGAGCGGGGGCGCCCGACTTCCCTTCACCCTTCCCAAATAAAGATGAGGGTACCACGTCGTCTGGGCTGGTGCTGTGTCGGTTCTCTTCCCCGGACCTTAGCTGGTCTTCCAGGGAAGGGCACACCACGGGGAGGAAAAAGGTTTCTAAGGAAAACATGCCCCGCCCCACGCGGCTCCTGTCCCCTGAAGGGCGACACTGTCTGGAGGGTGGGCTTCGCTCTGCCTTTCCAATGAAGCTGTGACTCGGTCCTGTGTTCCTGCCTCTGTGGGAAAGGGGCCGGCCTGGGGAGGAGGGCACTTCCTTCCACTCTGGGTCACCTGTGCCAGGACCGGGCACCAGGGTCCCAGGTAGGTGGAGCTGCTCACGGTGCCCACCTCCTTTTAATACCCAGCCCAGAGAGGGTGAGCTGGAGGCTTGGGGTTACACAGCATGGCCCAGACCCTCCAGACCACCTGGGTGTTTTTTGTTTGTTTTGGTCCTGGGGATGGAGCCAGGAGCCTCTTACTGTTGGGCCACATTCCTGGTTTTGTTTTTTCTTTGGAGACAGGGTTTTAAGTTGCCCAGGCTGACCACCAGCTTGTGATCCTCCTGCCTCAGCCTCCTGAGCCACTGATCACAGGTGTGCACCAGGGTGCTGGTGAGCTGTTCTGACAGGAGGATAAGGGGCTCAGAATGGCTAAGGGGTCCCTGAGCCAGTAAGTGACACACAGGTGGTTTCTGAACCCAGAGACTCTGTGATACTTAAAGAACAGACCCCCTAACCAGCCTCCGTCCCACAGGAAATAGGCTGCACCCCACTGCTCCCCCACCTGGGACCGCCACATGCACCCATCTCCACACTGCAACTCTGTTCCCTGGAGCTTGGATCAAGGGAGGTGCTCAGGCCGCCCACCAGAGAAAAGGGACCCACGGTCCAAGCTTAGCAAGGGCTGCATGGCGCGGGACCCCATGTCCTGGGAGCACACTTTGGCAACAGGTGACCTTAGGGGAGAGCCTTTGTCCCTAAGGAGAGAATGGTTCCACCCAAAACCACTGCAGCCAAAGCACTTGGGACAACTCCAGTGTGGACAGAGTGTCAGCGTGGTGGCCACGCCTGTCATCCCAGCAGCTGGGGAGGCTGAGGCCAGAGGATCTCGGGCTCAAAGCCAGCCTCCGGAACTCAGCAAGGAGGCCATAACAACTTAATAAGGCCCAGTCTCAAAAACTACCTCTGGGTGCCAGGTCACCTCCTGCATTCACCTGCTCCCAGGAAAGTGAGGTGACCCTGCCAAACGCACCCCAGAGGGGGCCTTCTCAGGCTGCAGTGCTGGTTGGCGCCCCAAGACGGACTGGAGCTCCCCTGCCAGGCTTCGCCCAGAGGCCCTGGGACAGCCAGTCCCACCAGGGCTGCACCTACAGAAACCAGCCCCAGCCCAGAGCACGGCCCCAGGAGCCGCCAAGCACTCCGTCACCCCCAGGACTCCAGAGGCCGAAGCAGGAAGACCCCGGGTTGGAGGCCAGCCTGGGCAACTGGGCAAGACCCTGTCTCAAAAGCAGAAGGTCTGGGATGTGGCTGAGGGGGAGCCCTGGGTATGTGCCCAGCACACGGAGGGGCCGGGGAGGGGACACAGGGCTGCTTGAGCCTCTGTGCAAACCCCGCACACAGGACAAGGGACCGCGGTGGCTTCCCGGGTTCCCCTCTTGTGGAGGGGACGGCTGCAGGAACCGGTCATCTGCCGCCTCCTCAGCGGAGCTCCAGTGAGTGGCCGGGCGCCTAACCCGGCTGAGGACCCCGAGGGCCGGGGTGGGTCTGCAGCTGGGCGTCACCCTGGCTGGCCCCACCCCAGCCCCGGGCCTGGGTTTCTTTATCCCTAAAACCGGCGACAGACCCGAAGGAGGCCGCGCGCCTCCCTTCCCTGGGTAGGGACCCCACCGAGGACCCCACAGAGCCCCCGCGCGGGCGGAGCAGCGCGCACGGTCTCGGCCGCGGTGCGGGCGGGAGGGCTGCGGGCCGCCCGCGCGACCTCGGCTAATTGATCCGCTAATGGGCCCGCCGCCCGCAGCCTAATGAGGCGGAGGACGCAGGGGGAGGGATGGGGAGGAGGGAAGGGGGAGGGGAGGGGGAGGGAGGGAGGAGAATGGGGAGCTGGGAAAGCAGCAGGGGGGGGAGGTGGGGGAGGCCAGAGGGATGTGGGAGGGAGGAGGGATGTGGGAGGGAGGATGGGGGATGGGGAAGGGAGGAGGGATGTGGGAGGGAGGGTGGGGGATGGGGAAGGAGGGATGGGGGAGGGAGGGTGGGGGATAGGGAAGGGAGGAGGGATGTGGGAGGGAGGGTGGGGGATGGGGAAGGAGGGATGGGGGAGGGAGGGTGGGGGATAGGGAAGGGAGGAGGGATGTGGGAGGGAGGGTGGGGGATGGGGAAGGGAGGAGGGATGAGGGAGGAGGAGGGATGTGGGAGGAGGAGGGAGGAGGGATGGGCGGGAGCAGGGATGTGGGGAGAGGGGGAGTAGGAACCTGAGGGAGAAGGAGGGAGGGAGAGGGGGAGGGCACCCAGCCTGCTGCCCAGAACTGCAGTGAAGGGAGCCCAGGAGACTGCCAGCACCTTCTCCAGAAGCCCCGCCCCTCTGCCCCGCACTCCTTCCCTTCCCCCTCCCAGGCTCTGAGGCTGGGACCTGGGCCTGAGGGTGAGAGGAGGACCTTATTGCCCATCTGCTCCTTATTTTTATTTGTTTGGTGCCAGGGTTTGAGCCCCGGGGGTTTAACTATGGATCCACATCCCCAGCCCTGATTATTTTTTATTATGGAACAGGGTCTGGTCTCACTAAGTTACTCTGGGCCTCTCTAGGTTGCTGAGGCTGGCCTTAAATTTGCTATCCTCCTGCCTCAGCCTCCGCAGCAGCTGGGATTACAGGTGTGTGCCACCACACCCTGCTGCCCACTGGTTCTGAGTCCTCAGTGTTCCAAGGCCAGCCTGCATCTCCGGAGTCCTGGCATCAGGGAGCTCACCCCGCAGGGCTAGGCCAGCCTACAGCTCTGGGTTCTCCGGAGTCCTGGCATCAGGGAGCTCACCCCGCAGGGCTAGGCCAGCCTACAGCTCTGGGTTGGAGGTCCATGGACCCCCACTACTGTCCAGGCAGGGAGGAAAACACCCAGAAATACAAGATAGAAGTAGCATGTACACCTTGAGCATTCCAGCCCGGCACAGCTGCTGCCTGACGCCCCTACGCACTGGGTGGCCTCCTTCTCCCGGAAGACCCCAGCCTGGAGCTTGCAGGGGGCCTGCAGTCCACACTGCAGAACAGTGGGTGAGGGCCTTGGCCAGGACCTCCCTCCCTCCCACTGGGCCATGGGAAGCAGAGCCCGGCCAGGGCAGACGCTGCCAAGGTCACAAGAGCCACCGTGAGCTGCCAGCCCAAAGGTGGGCAAGGAGCTCTTGGCCACACCAGGTCCTAGCTGAGCGACCACCCCAGCGGGTGAAGGAACCTGTGAACCTCAGGAGGGAGGGGCGCTGGCGCGGCCGAGTTCTGGGCGCTCCAGCTGGGCCAGGCCCCTGCCCTCCGCCCTTGATCTCTACAATCCTCGAAAATGTCTGAGAAACTATTTTACAGGGGAAGAAAGGAAGGCTCAGAGACTCCAAGTGACTTGCTTTAAGTCACAAAGCCAAGGAAGCCGGATCCAAAGGCAGGAGGTCCACCTTCTTGACCACCGGTTTTAAGAAAAAGAAGTTTCTGGACCAGCATGGGGTGGGCAGGAGGGGGAAATTGAAGGTGTGGGATGCAGATCCCAGGCAGGTCGGGAGCCCCCCTCTTGGCCCCGCCCCTCCCTGGGCCCCGCCCCTCCCTCCTGGGCGGTCTCTGGCTCCATTCCTGCTGCTCTGCTCGACCTCTCTGCTGCCCAGGGTCCCTGAAGGCCTCGCCCTGGGCCTTGATGACCTCCTCCCAGCAGGCCCCCTCGCCCGGCCACCTCCGATCCTGGCCCTTTGTCTCCCAGCATTTCTGCTCGGCTTTCCCTCAGCTTTCCCCTTCTGAGTGCAGGGACAACGTGTTCCCACCGGGTCACTGCCGAGCCACCAGGGCCTGCAGTGCCCAACACAGCAGCTGCCTGGTGACTTGGGGCCGAGATGGCAGAGAGCAGAGCTGGTGTGTCTGACCCGGGGGACTCAGCCTGCAGCCTGGGCCCTGCAGGTGTGTGGCGGGACAGGGCAGCCAGGGCAGGCCTGCCCTCGCTGGGTCCAGGAGGCCGGCCTGCCCTCCCGAGGTGGCTCCCTGCGCTGCCTGGTCTCTGGCTCTGGGAAGGGTCTCTCCTCTCCGCTCCTTTCCCTCTTCCTTGGTCCATGAAGCTCTCTCTGTGTCCCTCCCCTCCTTCTCTGTGTCCCTCCTCCCCTCCCAGCTTGTCCCTGCTCTGTGCCCCCAAGTCTCAGCCACCTCCCCCTAGGAACAGCTCCCACCCCCAGGCCCTGGCGCTGCTGGCTGCTGGCTGCTGGCCAGGCCTGGACGCCTGCCCTGACCCTCCCACCTCCTCCGCCCTCCCCTTCTCCCTCCTCCTCCTGCTCATCCCACAGACCCCCACCCAGAAGGGCGGTCCCTGTCTGCAGGATCTGGTGGGCCTGTGCCACCAGCTGAGCTGGGCCCAGTGGTGAATGTGGGCGGCGAATGGTGGGCAGAGGACCTGGCTCTAGGCCAGGCCTGGGAGGTGGGGAAGGGGTGGCCCCAGGCTGGTCCCTGGTGACTCCGGCCTGGCTTCCTTTGGTAGAATGGCTTCCTTTCATTCCTGAGCCCAGTGTCTGCTGGGCACCTGCTGTATGCACTGCACACAGCTCCCCCCTGGGGACCCCCAGGGGCACTGCACACAAGCTGGGTTCAGAGCAGATCTGCAGTAGCAGCCTGAGGGGCAGGGGCAGCCAGGGCCTGGGAGATGGAGGCCTCTCTGAGGTCACCTGGCGGCAGCAGCCTGTCCTGAGGAGCTGTGTGGGGACAGAGGCCCACCTTCCGAGCAGCGAGGAATCGTGGGGCAGGGTGCGGGCAGGACAGGCCTGTTCTGCTCTCTCTGAGGCTGCTCTGCCGCACAGGGCGGACCAGGGTGGGCACAGGCGGGCACAGGCCTACCCCAGCCACACCCCCAGCCCTGGTGACCTTTCAGTCTGGCTGGCGTGGAACTTGCAGTCCTCCTGCCTCGGCCTGAGTCCCCCACAGCTGGCCTGTCCTCCTGAGGGAGGGTGGGGCCGTAGCTGCCATTGTCCAGGGCTCCCCTGGGACACATGGGGTTATCCTCCATCCCCAGAGTGAGCAGGCTGAGGCCAGAGGGAAGCGAAGGCCGCAGGCAAACCCGAAGCAGGAGGAGGAAGCTGGAGGAGGAGGCTGGAGGAGGAGGAGGCTGGAGGAGGAGGAGGCTGGAGGAGGAGGAGGCAGCAGAAGGAGCACTCGGATGGGCCAGGGCCAGGCGGTGGCTGTGTTCAGCCCTCTTCTGTGCCGTGCCTGGGGGATGGGGCAGCTGGGGTCCAGCAGAGTGCCCGCCCGTGGGCTGGGAAGGGAGGCAGGGCCCCACTTGGAACAGGGGGCCAGTGGCTGTGGGGTCATCTATCGGGTAGCAGCCTGCAGCCCCCACTCCCGCTCCCCGGCAGTGACTAGGCCTTCCCTCACTGAGCCTGAACCCTGACACCCAGTGGAGAATCCCACTGTCAGAATCCACCACACAGTGGCAGGGCCTGACCTCGGGGCTGCATGGGTATCCCGGGAGGCTGACCCGCAGACCTCAGCTATAGGTGGCCCACAGGCCAGGGGCCTGGCCTCCATCCTACCCAATGTGCTGGGTGACCCTGCAGAGGTCATGACCCTCTCTGTGCTCACCCATTTATTCTCCCAATAAACCCAGTGCAGCCAGCCTTGTATGGAGGCCTGGGTGGACCATAAACATATAAGCAAACAGGTAGCAAGAGGGACAGGCCTCTGAAGAGGGTGTGGTGGGAGGAGCTGACCAAGGAGGAGGGTGCTGCCCCTCCAGGATCGGATACCACCCTGAAAGCGGGAGCCAGGCCAGCCTGGTCCTGGCAGAGGGGATGGCAAGAGCGAGGCCCCAAGGCCTTGAGAACTGGAAGCTGAGGGGGTCAGAGCCCCCGGGGTGGGGTTTGGATCCTCCTCTGAGGGCCGCAGGGAGACGGGAAGGTCCTTCAGCAGGACTGAGGCCAGGCTGGCTCCTGGTGACTTGTTTAGAGGCTGATGGGCCTCTGTTTCATTCATCTGTTTGTAGGTGGTGCTGAGAGTCAGGGCCTCCCACCTGTGGGCACACGCCTCCCACTGAGCCAGGCCAGCCTGCTCCCTTTGTGGATGATCACGGATGTGAGAGGAACGCAGGGGTGTGGCCCAGGTGTGGGGTATGGGACGAGGGGGAGAGAACGGCCCTGTAGGACCCCATGGGAGGCCTGCCCCTTACTGTCATTTGCTGGGGTCACTTTAAGGGCTGTGTGGACCTTATGTGAGACCTTCGCCCACTTGCTTTCCAGATGAGGAGCCAGGCAGTGGGGACTTGCTTGGTGCGGAGCCCCTGGGTTGACACAGGGTCCCTTCTGTCCCTCCAGCCGCCCAGAGAGGCTGTGATCCTGAGTCTGGGCCACTCTAGAACCTCCTGCCGCTGGAGGCAGGGCCCAGGGGACAGGAGGCAGAGGGCTTTGCCATCCTGGTGTCTGCTTCCGCGTGTCACAGCTGGGGACCCTCAGAGTCCCACAAGCCAGGCCAGGGGCCAGAGCTCAAGTCTTCCTGGTCTCCAGAAAGGGCCAAGGTCCTCAGATTTCTCCTGCCAGCTTTAGGTTGGGATGGTTTAAAGGCCCAAATGACAACTCCTAAGCACTCTGCAGAACCCCAGCTGAACCCCCCCACCCGACCCCTGGGAAGTCTTCCCCATCTCCCCACTCCTGGCTCGGCCTGCCCCCACTCCCACCCCCATGCTGGTCCTCCCCCTACCCCAGCCCTGACTGCAGAGGGCAGAGTGGTGTTGACTCCCCCTCTTCCCAGTCTTGGGGACCCCTCCTGAGGTCCCCATTTGGGCCTCGCCCTGGTGACTCCAGCTCAGAACGGCCTCTGGATGAGTCCGGTCCAGGTGGGTAAACTGAGGCCCGGCGCCTGCGTCTGGGGGCGGAACTCTTCGTGTTCTCAGCCGAGAGAAACGTGTGTGCGATTTTTCCAGGGGGCTCGGGCCCAGCGTGGCGGGAACTGAAGCTCAGAGGTCACCGAGAGAGAGGCCAGGGCCAGCGGGAGGGGGCCGGCCTGGCTGGTGGCCCGGCAGCTCGGCTGGGGGGCGCGGGAGGCAGAGGTTGGCGGTGTCGGAAGCCAAAGGCTGGGCCTCCCCGAGGGAGCCGCTTTCCCGGCCCGGGTCGGATCAATGGGCTGTAATTATACCGCGCCGGGCCCGGAGCCGGCGGGGAGGGAGCGGGAGCTGGCAGGAGGCGAGCGCGGGCGGGGGCGCGGGAGCGAAGGGACCCACGTTACTTTGATTGACAGCCTGGGCCGGCGCCGCGCGAGCTGCTGGGGCTCGTAGTCCTCCCGAGAAGCCCCGCTCTCGGCCCCCGCGGCCTGCCCTGGGGAAACTGAGGCGGCGCCGGCACCCCGCGCCCCGCCTACAGCTGCGGGTCACCCCCGCCGCTGCCCTCCTGGGGACCAAGCCGAGCTGAGGCCCGGGACCTCCAGGCTCGGGTCGGGTCTGGACTCGTCCCTGGGGCGTCTCGCGAGACTTCGCCGCTCCCGGCCTCGGTTTACCGATCTGTGAAATGGGGCGAAAGGCACCGCCTCTGCCTCGGAGGCGCCCGGGCTTCGCCCCAGTAGCAAGTTGGGCGAGGGAGCGTGGTTTTTAAGGGGAGACCTGCCAGGCTTAGAGAATAACTCGCTACCCCGTTTTGGGGGACAGTCAAGCCAGACACCCCCTGCACCCCAGCCGGGCTCGGTGGTCCACGAGGGTCTCTGCTCCGCCTAGGGAGGGGGAATTACACTCGCCAGACCCCGCGGGGAGCGCCTAGCCGCCTTCCCATTGGCCCAGTCGATCTCACAGCCTCCTGCCATTGGTTGCTGGCATCCAGGTGCCCATTGGCCAGCGCCCATTGTGACGTCACGGACCCATGTGGGAGCGCCGCGGATGGATTGGCTGGCGCGCTCAGCCAACCACCATGGAGAAAGGAATTTCCACAGTAGCTGGGGCGGTGAGACTGATTTAAGGTGGTCTGAGCAATCCAGGGTCCCAGCGCTGCTTCTCAGCTTTTTCCTTTAAAAAAAAAAACCCAGATCCACATCATAGAAACTCAGCCAGGAAACAGAGGCTGGGTCTTTCTGTATAGCGGGAGGACAGAGATTGGAAGCCAAACCCCCTTCTCCATTTCACAGCTCCCAGCACTCATTTTGCAGATGGGGAAACTGAGACCCAGGAGGTGGTGCTTGAAGTCCCTGGATAGGGTTGGCTGGGGAAAGAAGATTGTGCTAGAAACTGTGCAGGCTGTTAACTCCCTGCCTAGCGAGTCTTTTCCTTGCTTCCTAGTCTGGCCGAATGTGCATTTCAGGGACTTAGCAGTCACCCGAATCCCCACGCATCTCACAGGCTTGGCTCAGCCAAGCCTCCCCACGTCCCATCCGCGGCTCTCAAGGGTGGGGACGCTGCAGCTCACAGCAACTGCTCCTCCTTCCTGGCAGCTCATGCACGCCAAGAGATGGGGTGCGTGTGGTCTTGTGCTTCCCAGGCAGTCCACAAGCCTGTACTTACCCGGCTGTGGAGTGTGCCGCTGACGGATCCAGGCGCTGGTGGGCAGAAAGCCCTGCTCCAGGAAGCTGCGCCCTCTCTGGTCCCTTCAGTCCTGGCTCTTTCCTCCTAGCTCTGACTGTGGGCCTGGAACCATGTAGGTGTTCAGTTCTGTTCCCTTCCCTCCACCCATCCAGGAAGCTCCTGCCTGGCAAGACCTGGGTCAGGGTCCTCCCTAGGGTGCCAGCGTCCTGCAGTGTGAGGAGGTGGTTCCAGAATAAATGTCCACTTGTACACCAACACCAGGAGGGGAGCCAGGAGGCTGGGGGTGGTTTGGGAGGTGCTACCTGGAGGAGAGGCGTTTGAGGGGCCTAGGAAGGATGCACATCTCTAGGCAGTAGAGGAAGGAGGGGGAATTCCAGGAGGAGTTAACTGCCCCAGAAAAGGCCCTGAGTGGGGACAAGATAGGCAATTGGGCCAAGGTGGTGTGTGCACTGGTGGAGGGGGGCGGGGCTAAGTGGCCAGAGGCCCTGGGGAATTGTCCCCTGGAGCAATAGGGAGCTGTGGGAGGTGGGAGTGAGGGGGCCAGGCTGATTGACAGCCCAGAGGGAGGTGCTGGTGGGAGGAGGTGGCTGGTGGGACTGGAGAGGAGCCAGACAGCGGGGAGGGGTAGGACTGGCTGGGGTGGGGAGGAGGGTCACAGGGCAGGAGATGGACCTCTGTCTCAGAGTATGGGGGTGGGCTGTGGGGCTGACAGGGTCAGGAACCAGCCTAGGGACACCCAGGGGAGATGTCCAGTCGGTGGCTGGGCCCACAGGCCAGGGTCTCCCAGGACGGATCTGGGGTGGGGCCAGATCTAGAGCGTCAAGGGGAAAATGGGGTCCCTGAGGCACAGGCCAAGGTGACCTCCAGGTGACCAGACTAAGGAAGGAAAGAGCCCTGGGCCTGGAGAGGAAAGGGACCGGTGAGGGGCGGGAGGCGAGGCTGCCCCCAGCAGAACCCAGAGGGGCCTCAGGGAAAGGCCGGAGCCTGGCCTGGGACCACTGGTCATCTCAGCCACTCGGGAGGCTGGGGCAGGCGGCACTCCGAGGCCAGCCTGGGCAACTTAGTGAGGCCTCCTCAAAGTGAATGAGCAGGGACCCTCAGCACAGCCGAAGGAAAGGGGGGTGCACCCTGAGCTAGAGGCATTTAGGCAGAGGCTGAGGGAGGGAGGCCCCGAGAAGCCAAGGGGCCACGGGGCAGGTGAAGAGGGCTGGGCACACCCTCTGGACTCAGGGTCCCGGGAGGGCACTGTTGGTGTCCCAGGGGAGGCAGGACATGTCCCGGAAAGCGTTTGGAACCAGGAGCCTGGAAGCATGCACTCTTGGCGTCGGGGCCTGTGGGGCAGGGCAGCAGGGCAAGGCGGCGCTGCAGCCCACAGGTCACTCCTTCCCCACCGCCTGTCCACGCCTCTGGACTTGCCTCAAGCTTGCTTCATGCCAGGCCCCTGAGGGGCAGGAGTGTCCAGTCCCTACACAGCCTGGGGTGGGGAGACAGCAAGGAGCGGGGCTCAGGGAACAGGTGGTGGGGCCCGAAGCTGCAGGAAGGACAGGAGGGGCCTTTCTGAGCAGCAAGGCCAGGGCCGGGCGCAGCTGGGATAGAGCCTGCCTGGCCTGCAGGCGGGGGTTGCATCCCCAGCACTGAAAATGTCCACGAGAAGCCTGCAGAAAGTGACCAGGCTGAGGAACAGCCAAGTGCACAGACCCGGGGACTGGCGGTGCCTGGAGTATGGAGCAGACCAGGAGCTGGGGTCATGGAGGGAGAAAGGGCTGAGGGTTTTAGCCCCTTTTTTATTTTGAGCCCACTGTGGGAAGGGAGTGGAGTTTGGGTTTGATTATTTCTTTATCTTTGTGGTGCTGGGGATCAAACCCGGGCCTCATGCCTGCCCAGCCAGTGCTCTCCCGCTGAGCTGCACCCCCAGACCTGGATTGTGGATTTCTCTTACTTCTTGGCACTGGGGATGGAACCCACGGTGCTCTACCACTGAGCCACAATCCCAGCCCCTTTTCACTTATTTTGAGACAGGACTCACCAAGTTGCTCAGGCTGGTCTCAAACTTGCCATCCTCCTGCCTCAGCCTCCTGAGTGGCTGGGATGACAGGTGTGTGCCATCGTGCAAAATCCGATTTTGATGGCAGTAGGGAGCCACCGAACACTCCAGCACACCCTCATTTTGTAGACCCAGGACCTGTCTTCCTCGCCCTTCCGTGGCCGACTTTATCCTTGGGGTACAGTCTTGGATAGTAGCCTTTCAATGAGCCCTCACCGGGACATACCGCCCCCCATTCTTCCCTTTTACACACACACAGTTTTAGGATTCCCAGGCTGGATTCTGTATGGTCAGCAGCTGGTCTCCTCTGAGCTTACTCCTACAGGGCTGGGATCTGCCCTTCTTCACCCTGGGTCCCTGTGCCTGGAAGGGCACTTGGCACGGTGTCTACCTGTCTGCTGAAAGAGGAGGCCTGTGTGCAGGGGATCCGGTGCCCTTCCGCTGCTTACCTGCCTAGAGGTCCAACAGCAACAGGGGGCTCCCCTACACAGTGCAGGTGCCTAGCCCCCTGTCCCCGGAGGCGCTGTGGACCAGGACGGCCCAGCACAGTAGGCTCTCGTGTTTGCTGACTGACTTGATGGGCTCAGGGTCTCATAGCCAAGATGGGAGCAAGGACTCCCCACTGGCAGGTGAGCCGAGTGAGGGCTCCCTGGATGGCCCAGGAGGGGGTGTCTCTGCCGCAGGCAGACTCCCGTCTGAGCTCCTACCTTCCAGAGGAGCAGGGAGGCCCAGACCCGCCAGGGGCTGACCTGCTGGGCAGTGGAGCCTGGCCCTGTCCTTCCCTGGCAGGTGTTCCTGCCTCCCCTTGGCCAGACCCTCCTCCTGACCCTTCAATCTGAGCCCAATGTCACTGCCTGGGGAAAGCCATTGCTGACCCCAGACCGGCGCCCTCCCCACGGGGCGGGGCGGCGGGTGTCGGTCGTTTCCTCCTCCGGGGTGGAGCCCAGGGCCTGGCCGCCAGCCTCAGTTTCCCCGCGGGCCAAGGGCGCAGGGACGGGGGTCTGGGTCGCCGCGCGCGGGGGCGCGGGCGCCAGGCGGGGCGCGCGGGGCAGCGGCGCCACCTTAAGGCGGCTCTGCCCGCGGCTCCTGGCCGAGCCCCGCCGGAGGGAGGCGGCTCCGCGCGGGCCCGCCGCCCGCGCCGCCACCGAGCCGGCCGCCGACCTTCCCGCCGCCCGCCGCCCGCGCCGGGTCGGCAGGGGCCGCGGGTCCCGCAGCGCGTCCGCCCCGCCCCGCCCGGCCGCGCGCCCCGCGCCGCCGCCCCCTGCCCACATTGTCCGGCTCGGGCGGCGCCGGGCCTCGGGACGGGCAGGATGTACCCCCAGGGGAGGCACCCGGTGAGCGGGGCCCCGGGCGCAGGGGGTCGCCGGGCCGCCCCGGGCCCTGGAACTCAGCCCCGCACGTCCCCCAGACCCCGCTGCAGCCCGGCCAGCCCTTCAAGTTCTCCATCCTGGAGATCTGCGACCGCATCAAGGAGGAGTTCCAGTTCCTGCAGGCGCAGTACCACAGGTGAGCGCCAGCACCGCAGTCCAGGGCAGGTGGCGCCCAGGGCGGGCAGGTGGGCGCCCAGGGCTGCGGGTCGCCACCGCGGGGGCGCCGAGGGGCGAGAGCCTGCACCCCCGGGTCGCGGGAGGGTGGGAGGAAGTGAGGGGGGGACCCACCTCCTCACTTTGGAAACTGGCCCACTGTGGGGCGCGGGGACCCTCTTGTCCTCTCCTCCCAGCCTCAAGCTGGAATGCGAGAAGCTGGCCAGTGAGAAGACCGAGATGCAGCGGCATTATGTTATGGTAAGGGGCTGGTCCTTGGACGGGGAGAAGGGGCCCGGGGCTGGTGTTGACCCTGAGCCCCATCCTACCCGCCTGAGATCTGGGCTTCCTGTCCACTGCCTCCGGACTGCCCCTCCGCAGCCCTGTGGGCCAGGGTCTCTGGGTATCCCCACCTGCTCCTCCTCTCCTAGGAGGGCGAAGAGACTCCTCCAGGCAGACCCCCTGATTCCCCCCGGTCTCTCCTTCTGACGCCCCCATGGGGCTGGGGCCTCCATGTCACACTGACCCCTAGCCTGGGTGCTCTTGAGACCCCAGTGCCCCCTGGCTCCTAGGTGTCCCCAGTGGGCTTTTCCTTTGCAGTACTACGAAATGTCCTACGGGCTCAACATCGAGATGCATAAGCAGGTAATGGCAGGGCTGGGGTGTTCAGGAGGGAGGGTGGGGTCCGGAAGCCACGGGACCCCAGGGTGCAATTTGGGCCAAGGCAGACCCAGGGAGCGAGGCTCATCATGAAATCCTGCAGAGGCTCCGGAGGAGTCCGGTGTCCCCTGGAGCCGAGGGTGGCCCTCTGGGTAGGAGACTGTGGAGAGGCCTCTGTCCCAGGAAAGGCCCTGGCTGATGGTCTTGGAGGTCCCTTCCTGCCCAAGTCTGAGGTTTGGAGTTGGACCCTGAGACACTGGGAATTCTGGAAGCCCTGAGTCCATCCCAGTGGTATTGCCAGAAGGTTCTGAGATTGTTCTCAGGCCCTGACTTGGACTGAGCCCACCTTTCCAGGCTGTCCTCAAGGCTCCGAGATTGACCCCAATTCTGTGGGCTTCTGAGATCTTTCCTGAGCTTCTGAATGTGACCCACGGTTCTGAGGGGGGTGTCAAGGTTCTGAAGTGGCCCAGGGTTACTCAGGAGATCCGGAGACTGACCAGTGGCTTCTAGGGGGATGGTAGGGGTTCTGGGGCTCTGAGCAGACAGATGCTTAGATTCTGTCCTCAGAATGTCAGAGCCTAGGGCAGAGCCGTGCCAGGGCTTCCTGGTGGGGAGTGTGGGGTGCTGGAGTGCCCGCCCTGGCATGCCTTCCTGGGCATGTCTGGACCCCAGTTCTGTTGTGGGGGAGCCTGGTGCCATCCACGGGTGCATGCAGTAGGCCCCTCACTGGGAGAAGGAATGGTGTTGTGCCAGGCCCTGGGGGCTTGGCCCTCCAGGTGTGGGACGGCACCCGTCAGAGACAGTGCACCTGTGACTCAGGCAGAGGCAAAGCCCACGGCCCCCTCCCTCCCCTGCCCTCCTCAGCTCAGAGGCGAAGCCCACCGTCCCCTCCCACCTCTGCCCTCAGCTCGGCCGGGTCCCTGCCCACACCCTGATGGCAGCAGAGCCCTGACTTTGCATGTGGGGTGCGGAGCCTGGGGCTTGCAGCACGATGCCCATGACACCCAGAGCGGGGGCTGTGCCCAGGGGCAGTGCAGGCCCACCAGGCTAGAGCCCAGCCGGGCTCCCGTGGTCAGCCCCACACCTCTGCGCGCCTGACTGACGTGTGGCCGGATGGCCCCTGCAGTCGGTGGGTGCCTCAGCCAGGACCCGCAGGCGGAGTCCCCTTGGCCCTGCCTGGCCGGCCTCGGTGTCCCAGTGCAGCTGGCCTGCGACTCCTGCCCCGAGTGCTGGTCACTCGGGAGCTGGCCAAGCCGGTCTTGTCATTTCCTGCCAGGCAGAGATTGTGAAGCGGCTCAGCGGGATCTGTGCCCAGATCATCCCCTTCCTGACCCAGGAGGTGAGTGGGCCTGGGAGGGGGGCGGGGAGGCACCCGGTGGGCAGCGAGGGCACCTCCGCGGGTCCTGCTGTGTGCACTGGTCGAGGCGGCCACTGTGGGCAGGGGCTGCGGGAATGGAGGAAGCTGTTGGCTGGGGGTGAGGTTGGAGGTGACAGGTGTGGAGCTGACCCCTCGGGCCATCTCAGTCCCAATCCTGGCTGTGTGGCCTCTCTGTGCTTGTTTGCTCGTTGGTGTGGTCACCAAGCGTGGGTGCAGGCCCAGTGGGTGGGGGGCGGGAGCCTCGTCAGTGCCTAGTAAGGGGTGACACTTCCGTGGTGCGCAGTGAGAGCCCCACCAAGGGACTTGCTGCAGGGCCCCCCCACGGCAGGTCCCTGGAGTTGGCAGATCCGAGGCCAGGAGGTGGCATGGGGAGCAGGGCCCGAGGGGGGCTGGGGTGGAGTGGGCGGAGCCTCATGTGCAGAGCGGACTGTTCTGGGGCTGCAGGGGCGGGGCAGGGCGAGCTGCGCAGCCTGCTCCTGGCTGGGCACTTAAGCATGGTGACTGGTGGGTTTCCTGGTGTATTTTAACATAGTGATTTTAAGAAGATGGAAGGAGCACAGAGTGTAGGGTGGGGCGAGCACTTCACTGGGACTAACACCAAAGCCAGCTTGTGAGGGCGCCAGCCCTGGGCCCAGGGCCTTGCACAGGCTCTTCCTAGTCCTGGCTGAAGGATTTTTGTGATGAGGAGAGTTTCTACCTCAGAGTGGGTACACTGGGAGGGCCCTTGTCGCCGTGGGGATCAAACAGAGGGGATGCTCAACTCAGGTAGGACCCCAACCCCTCTGAGCCTGAGGTTTCTGGGAGCTCAGGACAGGAAGTGGTGGGACGGGCCCTGAGTGAGAAGGGGAAGGAACGTGAAGAGGTTTGGGTGAAAGGACTTTGGGAAGGAGCTGCGACAGGCACAGGTGTCTGCCCAGCACTCTGCCCCCAGGCCGGGAGTTGGCAGGCTGCAACCCGCCTGCACACCCGGCCCTCTGTCTGCTTGTGTGAATAAAGCTTTATTGTCACCCACCACACCTGTCGGTGTCCACGCTGTCCACAGCAGCTTCCCCACTGCAGTGGCCAGCTGAGGAGGTGTAACTGAGGCCCAGAGCCTGCAGAGCCAGAAAATGTCGACTCTCTGGCCCCTTAGAGAAGAGGCGGCCCTGGACACACCCACACGGTGTGCCCTCGCTCACTGGCCCTCCTGCCATCCTCAGGAGCACAGTGGACAGTTGTGTTTGGCCAGGGGCCCACTGCGCATCCCGTGGAGAGGCCTCCAGCTGGGTGTGGCCACTCAGTTCATTACGTTAATGTCTTGTTTTTCTGTGGTGCTGGGGACGCAGCCCAGGGCCTCGTGCGTGCTGGGTGAACCTCCATGGAGGCATGAGCTCCGGAAGGCACGCTTGCCCAGCAGGCACGAGGCCCTGGGCTCCGTCCCCAGCACTGGAAGAAAAGGAATATTGAGTTAAAGAGGCCAGAGGCAGGAGAGCAGAGGGCCACAGAGGCGGTCGAGTGGGGGGCCTAGCTGCTCGCGCAGGCGGCTCGGGTCGGGCTCCTCAGGTGCTCCTTGGAGGTGTGGGTCCTGGGGCCCGGTGGGTGGCACCTGGAGCTGACCTAGCAGTGTTCTCTACTGGGGACGTGCATGGCGACACAGTGGGTGCTGCCGGCCTGGGGCGGGTGGAGGCTAGGGACACTGCTCAGCACCCTGCAGTCCAGGACCCAGCCCCAGAAGGGTCCAGGGGTCCAGCCTCCAGGGCAGTTGCCCTGAGGGGAATGGAGATGCGGATTGGGGCAGGTGAGGTCCTTTTCTGTGTTTATTTTATCATTTTAAGAAGAGAGGGAGGGACGAGCGAGAAGGGGACGAGAGTGGCGGGGGCAGGGCTGGCTCAGGTGCCTCTGTCCCCTCCGTGTCCAGCACCAGCAGCAGGTTCTCCAGGCCGTGGAGCGGGCCAAGCAGGTGACAGTGGGGGAGCTGAACAGCCTCATCGGGGTGAGTGCTGCCGGCCGGGTTGCCCTGGGGACGCGGACCCCAGGCCCCTGCCACCTGCCCCCGGGAGGGAGGGGCAGGCAGTGTGCCCCCCTCCTGCTCAAGCCCTACCCCTGCTGTCCCCCGGGCCCGGGGTGCTGCTGGGTGCCCGCCCTGCCCGCCCTGGCCCATCCTTCGTCCCCCCTAGCAGCAGCTCCAGCCGCCGTCCCACCACGCCCCCCCTGTGCCCCTCACCCCTCGCCCGGCTGGGCTGGTGGGCAGCAGTGCCACCGGGCTGCTCGCCCTGTCCGGAGCGCTGGCCGCACAGGCTCAGCTGGCAGCAGCCACCAAGGAGGATCGAGCAGGCACAGAGGCCGAGGGGCCCAGAGGTGAGAGGGCAGCCCAGGCTGGCCCCTGGGGGTGGACGGGCGGAGAGGGGCCGGGGCTGAGGTTCGGCCTGTCCCCAGCCACGTCCTGGGCCACCTCTGCCCTCCTCGGGCCACCTTTGTGAACGGGTGGGCGGGAAGGGGCAGCCGCTCCCGCGGGCGTGCGGCTGGGAGAAGGCGCTGTGCCCAGCAGCCCTCAGTGACACGCCCCCCTTCCCTCCTCTCTCCCCTCCTCTCCTCTCTCTCCCCCTCTCACCCTCTCCCTCTCCCCTCTCTCCCTCCTCTCTCCACCCCTCTC